>NW_028087015.1:31680787-31844989 GCF_014824575.4 Sturnira hondurensis | reverse complement strand
GATGACTGGATCAAAAAACTATGGTACATTTACACAATGGAATTCTATGCTGCAGAAAGGAAGAAGGAGCTCCTACGCTTTGCAACATCATGGATGGAGCTGGAAAGCATTATGCTGAGTGAAATAAGCCAGGCAGTGAAAGACAAATACCATATGATATCACCTTTAACAGGAATGTAAACAACAAAACAAACAAGCAAGCAGAATGTAACGAAAGACACTGAAATACAGAACGTGCTGACAGGGTCCAGAGGGTAGAGGGGAGAGAAGCACAGAGTAAAAGGGGATGGACTCACATGAATAAGTATGAAGGACACATGGACAATAACTAAGACGGGGGGCGGAGATGGGAGGGGGTGGGGAGCACTGGGGGGTTGCAGGGCTGGCAATACAAGAAAGAAAACTGTACTTGAACAAAAGTTAAATAAAAAAAATAAAGTAGACATTAGAAGTTTAAAAATAAGTCAGAAAATATATGGGATTAAAATACAGTTGAAAAATTGTGCCCTGGGTAGTGTAGCTCAGTGGATTCAGCACAGACTACGAACCAAATTGCCTCTGGTTCAATTTCCAGTCGGGACCCATGCCTGGGTTGCAGGCCAGGTGTTCAGTGGGAGGTCACAGGAGAGGCAACCACACACTGATGCTTCTCTCCCTCTCTTTCTTCTTCCAGCCCCCTCTCTCCAAAAATATATAAATAAAATCTTTAAGAAATTAAATATATGGAAGAAAATATTTAAAAGAATGTATTAATATCAGATAAAATAGATTGCAATGTGAAAATAGTAAAATTAACTCAAGTGAGTAGGATTAACAATGTATGTGTTACATATCAAGTATTGTAAAGTGTATCATACTGTGTAGATTTTTATTAAGTTTGAACATATTTCTCCTTTTTGCATATATATGTTTATTTACATTTTTTCCACATAATACCCCATAAGTTTACTTTATACTCTCCAATCTGGAGACCAGTACTTTAATTCTAGTCAAGTTTATTCATCATTCATTTGGTAATCTTCTCCTGGTTTTCTTCTGTTTCTTTTATATATATATATTTGTTATACATGACATACCAGATTTTGAGCCTACAATTCTGGTTTTCTTTTTCTCCTTTTTATTAACTTCCCTAGGACTGAGATCAGCAATTCAAATGCTAATTGCATCCTGCTACCTGTTTTTGTAAAAATTCATTAGTGCTAGCTTCCTACTCATTTGTTTAAATACTGTCCTTTGGCCCTTTCCCTCTAAAACAGCAAAATCCAGTAGCAGTGACAGGCATTGTATGATCTGACAAGCCTAACGGATTTACTATTTTGTTCTTTACAGAAAAATATCTGTTGATCATCCACTCTAAAAGTTTATCCCAAATTTGTTTCTACTTCCTTTTTCTGCTGTTATGTATTTAGTTTCTATGGACATTCTTTATTCTTCACTGTTTCTCTCAAAAACATGCTTTTCTTGCATCATGAGCAATTGTCTACAGTCTACCAGAATATTTTTTATCTATTTATTTTTGATAGCAGGTATTCTGTTTTCCTCTGAGTTATTTTATTTATTTTTATTTTGGCTTTCATGTGAGAACTCTTCCTCAAGTGGGTACTTTCTTGGCTGTCCAGTACACTCATATTTTAAGAGTGAAGCGTTGTCTAATTGTACACTGGTTGTGTTATTGTCAATATGCATGTGAGTGTCTGTTAGGGAAATATTAACTAGCATACATTCACAACAAAGTATGTTGCATGGACCTGGGAGTTGGGCCAGGGGAGAGTCAGCAACTCTGTAAAAAATTCTGAAAGCTGAACTTCATGCTATCCTCTGGTTTTATATCCATTGACTCATCCTCACCCTTTGCTCTGCTTGTAAAACAAATTAAAAATAAACAAAAAGATTATAAACCTTCTTCATATTATGTTTGTTTTTTTTTAATCCTGGCTGTGGGATAATCCAGAATAATCTTACCATAAAAAATATCCTTACCTTAATCACATGTGCAAGGTCCCTTCTGTCAGGAAAGTACCTCATTCACTGGTTCCTGGAATTGGTATGTGTACATCGTTGCACGGCTACAGTTTAGTGTACCACAAACCTCAGTCTTGAACCTTAGTCTGTGGGTGGTGCCATCTCAGCATTCCTGTACCCCCTCTCACCAGCCACTCTGCCTGTTTTCTTTGGTAGATTTTGGGGTGGAAAAATGCCATGCCCTTCTTGGTGGTATCAGACTTTTTCTTTGAACTGGGGCAGAATCCTGAGTCCAAAGAAATTTTTGTTCATCTCTTTCTCTCACAGTAGTTTTTTCCCGTTTGCGTTGCCTGAATGTGGGGGGCAGGAATATTTCCTACTTCTCTTGTAGCAGCAGATGCATTTCTGCTTCTGTCCCTCTCCTTAAAGCAGAGGCTCTTCCATGGCCATGGGGGAGGCAGGGTTTGCTGCTCTTTCCACATCAACTGAAGAGTTTTGATCCATATGAGAAAAGGGTACAAAGGAAGCAGTTTTTGTCTGCTCCACGGTTGCAGCCCATCACCCGCCCCGTGGGTACATCTCTAAGACAGAGGTGATGCAGTTGGAAGACTGTTGTCATTTTTCTCTATTCCAGCCCATGTTCTCTAAATCTTGACATTATTTACATTTTGAGCCAGATAATGCTTTGTTATAAGGCACTCTCCTGTGCATTTTAAGATTTTTAACACAGTCATTGTTCTCTACCCACTAGATGCCAGTAGTAATCTGTATTACTTTTCTATTACTGCATGAAAAATTATCACAAAAGTAGGAGCTTAAAATAACATGCATATTTACAATCTCACTGTTTTTCCTGGGTCAGAAGTTAGGAATTGGCTTAGAGAAAGAAAAGAAAGAGAAAGAGAGAAAGAGACAGAGAGAGAAAGGGAGAGAGAAACACTCACTTTATGGTGAAGTTTTTTGTGATAATACACAGTCATGAGAGTGGCATTCTATCACCTTTGTCTTATCATTGTTAGAAAAATGTCAAACGTCCCACGCACACTCAAGGTAGAGTAGGAGATGATAACACAGGATTTGTGGACAGTTAGAGGTGATCATAGGGTGTGTCTCCTACACTCCACAACAGTTTGATGACCAGAAATTGGTACAGATATTGCCAAATATCCCCTGAAAGGCACAATTCCTCTGGATTGAGAACCACTGTCCTAAATTGAACATACCTGATATTGTGGACTTCAGTTTCTTTTTTCTTGACTTTATTCTCCCAGCATTGCTCTGCCAAAGGTGAAGTGGCCCTTATGTTCCATCTCTCCCCTGAAGGACTTGTCATTTTGGATTCAGTTTGATTTTCTTGTGAGTTCAGTTTGTTAAGGTTCAGTATATTTGTTATAGATTATATATATATATATATATATATATATATATATATATATATTACTGCTAATAAAGAGACAATAATCTCTAGTGGCTTTCTCCTTTCTATGTGGAATTGAACTTTCTCAAGTATGAATTCTTGACATTGTATCATATAAAAGGTGAATATTCAGACTAAATATTGTTTTGGACAGTAGAAATCCCCATTACTTTATTGTCAAAAAACAGATACCAATAAAGAATACAAGGTACAAAGCCAAAAGGTGAGTGGGAGGTGGGGGTGGGTGGGGTGAGGGCGAGAATATAGACAACTATACTGGAACAACAATTCAATAAATAAATAAAAAGAATAAATGACTAAAACATAAAAAAGAATACAAGTTACTCTACTGGGCATCAAGGGTTAACTATAAGAAGAGTGTTCTGCTCCAAAGTAGCTGATGGCATGAGGCTCTGTTGTCACTGTTTAGTGTAGGACATTCCTAAGGGTAAAACAAGGAAAGTTACACTTTCCTGGACTTTGTTTATGACAGGAGTATGAAAACTGAACCGTCCTTCTTCTGTGCATCTGTTGATAAACATAATTTCATTGTTGATAATATAATTTATGTTATAACTTATAAAAAGCAATTTTAATTAATGATAGCCTTGTTTTTAAATAGGTGAGATATTTAAAATACATATTGAATGTCAAAGATCTTATTAATACTTATGCAATATTTTATTGTAATAACTGCATAGATATGCTGACTTATCTCTTAGAAAATTAATGTCTTAGAATTTCTTTGAAAAAGCAGAGGCTTTTGTTTTTAAAATAGGTTACCATTTCCCACAACAATATATTTTTAGATCAAAACAAATATCTATTAATTTACACATACTTATCTTACAAAGTTTCTGAGATTTTCGTAGCTAAGATGTTCATCATACCAGTAAATATATGCTGAAACAACAACTCAAAAATTAAAGCTTGGAAAATGTATTATGTACTTACTTATTTTATTATGTAGACTAGAATAGCTGAAATTTATTAGAATAAACCTTATGAAATTGCCTTTATAGGTCAAGGAAGTAAAATATTATTTAAACTAACAGAATTTTAAGTAACGTTTTTTTTCTGTCATAATACTGGCATTATTTAAGTCATATTTAGAATAATTGAAATTATTTGGAATGGACAGAATTATACTATAAATGCAAGAATCTCATTACTTTAAACTTCATTCCACTGTTTTTAAACTATTTGCTAAAATTTAATTTTTGGTTAGTTTAAATATAGTTGAGATTATTTTGTGTGCTATTATATATTGCTTTATGCCTATAACCACAGATCTGGGGACATTTTAGTAAACAGAAACATTAGCCAGAAAAAAAATGAACAAGAGACTGCCATGGTACTGATTAACAAACACTTCTTTCACTCTTTTAGAGTACATATCTTCTCATTTTCCTGATTTTATTATTTTGCCTTATTCCTGTGATTCTTTCTATGCCTTGATTTATTTTTACTGCCTTATACTTTATAATTATCAAAATATATCAAGTATTCATGGAATTATCCAGGTTGTTCAACTTATTGTGTTAGCTGTGGAGTGTGAGCATGATAGAATACGATTTTGTCCCTTTCTGTGTTTCTCTCTTTATCACTATCCTCTTTCTTTCCTCCAAGCTCAAACTATGAAGCCCATTTGTTAGTGTCTCTCCTAAGGCAACAACTTTCCGTTTTAAGCTGATGTTATCTGTGCAACTGCTTTTTTCCTCCAGAACATACAGAATTAGTTTCAAATTGGCTGAAAACCTCTTGTTGTCTGTTTCTATAATTGAACTTCCCAGAACCCACTGCAATTTTTTATTCCTTCCAGTGGAAAGTAACCCTTGGGATTTGTTCTCCTTGAGCCTTCAGATTTATTTTGTAGTGGCTTTTCCCTACAGTGGTTTAAATCTTCAATGACCTAGATTTACAGAAAAGTTAACATCGTTGTCACTTTTATTATGGTATTTGTTTCTTACTGCACTGGAAACAAATAATATAAACATGATAATTTTAGTTATATAAGCATTTACAGACTCCTAAACAAAGAATCAGTAATATAACTTTCAATGTGACCCTTGATTCAGAATATTAACCTTAAATAATAACACAAGGTATTTTCATCTTTATGTTGTATTTTTAAGCATGCTTATCTTCTGCTTTACTTAAGAGGTACTTCAACTCTTTTCACTTGTTATGGGTAATAATAGCCCTTAGTCTCAATAATCAAAGAGTAATTCAATATCACCAAACTGTTTCAATACATTACTTTATTTTTATTCAATGAAGATTCATTCTTAGATTTTCTCAAAAGTAGTTTTTATAGAAGTTTGCTTGTTTTTTTAAGACACCAACATTGGACCTTTTATAGGTGAGCTATTAAAATAACCAAATCATATCCTGAGGATGTGGAATGCACAGTGGGAGGGGAAGCATAATGAATACATGAGTTCAGATAAACCATTGGAGATACACACACGTTGAGGGCATTTGTATCTAGGAGGTGTAGACTAATCAGAAACTGTAGAATTTTTATTAATTCCATTCTTCTTTCCAAGGAGGAGATATATTTGATCCTAGGTACTTAATTTTACTGAACTTCTGCAACAATGTCTCATTTTGAGGATTTTTAAAAAAGGCAAGTCTTGAACTTGCTGCTATGATTACAATTTAGTCCTTATGGCTCTTTGAGTTCTCAGACAACACAGCCCATAAGGAATTTTGACAGAATATTTGAATACACGTCCTATAATACCAACTTTGCAGCATGTGTGGGATGAGAGGATTTGTCAAAGCAAAACAACACTGAGTTTTTATGGATGACAAGGTTTGTATGTACTTTATGGTATGGAATTTACTACAGAGAAGACCACTCTTAGGGCTGCAGATGGAGATCTGTTTAGGAAAGTAACAAATCAGTGATTTTCTAAGCTGTACGTTGGACCTGATTTAGTATGATCCCTTTCAACCTTTCCTAAGTACTCTGGAAGGGATAAGAGGAGGGAAACAGTGTATGTATTCATGGTGGCAAGAAATGGAAACAACTAAAGTATCATTCACCAGGTGATCGGATAAAGATATGATGTGTGTGTATATGCACACACACACATGTACATACACACATACACTATGAAATACTCATCGGGCCCAAGAAAAGAGGAAATACTGCCATTTGCAACATCATGGGTGAATCTTAAGACTATCATGCTAAGCAAAATAAGTGAGACAGAAAAAGTCAAGAACCATATGATTTCACTTATCTATGGGATGTGAAACTGAAAGCCACAAATGAATAAATAAGAAAAACAGAAGCTCATGGACATAGAGAACAGTATAGGGGCTAGAGCAGAGGGAAGGGGATAGGAGGACATTGAAGGATAAAGGAGGGGTAGGGTAAACAGAGGCAATCTGGCTCCCTCACTCAGGTGTCTGGTCAGATGTCTGGGGAACTAAGATAGGCTGTGTCCTTATAGATTTGAGAATGGGTCCAATAAAGGTTCCCACAGCCTTGAGTGGGCTCGCATGCACAGGCTGATGCTGCGTTACACAATATTCTGGCTCCCTGCCAGTTTTGTTTGCATTTATTATATAAGGGGGTTAGAGGCTTTCTGCTGTTGGACAGGTGACATGCAGAGACATGCAGGGGGACAAGTGATATGCAGTGTGACAGGGGAACCTGTGGGGACAGGCAGCCTGCAGCCTGCGTGGGTAGCTCCATCCCAGAACGAAGGGCTATAAGAAATCCCCGTGGCTCCTCATATATTATTCCATTTGCCTGAGTCCTGAGTGAATCTTCTCAGTGTGAAGTCGCAACACCTGAGGTCAAATACATGGTGATGGAAGATGATTTGACTTTAAGCTGTGGGGACACAATGAAGTACCCAGATCATGTAACCTAGAGTTGTACGCTTGAAACCTATATAATCATATTAACCAATGCTACCCTAATACATTTAGTTTTAAAAAGTTGTAGCAGTCTTCTACCAGCAAATGAATCCCATACTGATTTCAATGCATAATCATTGGATTTGTACCTAATAAAGGACGATAATTTCCAAATATAGAGTGTGAACGTCAGAGAATGTGTCATTGTCTGTCATTAATTAATGGTTTAAGGAGGAACACTTGAGTTTAATGCCTAAAATTTTACACCTACCTCTTCACCATTCCTCTAGTGAGACATTTTGCTCTGTGAATTTGTAGGTAAGATATTGCCAGAAGGCCCACACTTCAAATATCACTATATCATTACATAACCATATCAATATGTCTGCATCTGAAGAGTGTTTTTTTTTAATTTAATTCTTGTTCAAGTACAGTTTTTCTGTCTTATATTCCCAGCCCTGCCCAACCCCCAGTGCTCCCCACCTCCCTCCCATTTCCACCCCCCACCTTAGTTATTGTCCATGTGTCCTTTATACTTGTTCATGTGAATCCTTCCCCCTTTCCCCTGTGATTCTCTCCACTCTCCCCTCTGGTCCTTGTCAGCCTGTTCTGTATTTCAGTCTCTATGGTCATATTTTGCTTGCTTGTTTGTTTTGTTGTTTAGATTCCTGTTAAAGGTGAGATCATACGGTATTTGTCTTTCACCACCTGGCTTATTTCACTCAGCATAATGCTTTCCAGTTCCATCCATGATGTTGCAAAGGGTAGAAGAGTGTTGATATAATAAAATCTACTAAAAAAGACTGAGCTAGATCCTTGATTAATCAAAGTGCGCTGTTAATTCTGCAATAAACCTCCTGCTTTTTAAAGAATTCTGTCTTTCTGATAGCAATTGCAAGAGTCCCAAACTGAGCTGAAAGTCATCATCAAATATGGTTCACAGTTTTTATTTCCTTTCTCATAAGCTATAGCATTCTCTCGGGCAGTAGGAGGTTGTCCCTATACAGTTTCAACACACTTCCTCCCTGTACAAAGTTTCAGCAGCTTTGCCCCAATTGTTACTTTCAGCCAATCTCCAGCTCCAGCATACTCTATTCCCACACACCTTCAGAACTGCGTTGTGTCGTGCGCCGGTTGCAGAACTGGAGTGTGTATGTATTCAAAGCACATGTGCCATGGTTTTTTGGTAAGAAATTACAAGGGGAAAAAAGGAAAAACAGTTACTATAGAACAAAGTATTGTGTGTAGAATAATATTCAAACATGTTAGTTACATTAAGTTTTTAAAGAGTCAATCATTAAGTATATGTAGGAAGTCCATAAGCAACATATATAACAAAATTTAATGACTTCAGAGTCTTGATTTTTCACTGTTATGATTAGAAGTGCTCTATTATAACCACTTTAAAAGTATATTTAAACCATAAGCAAAAAAAAACCAGGTATAACTTGGGTTATAATTTCTTAATTGGTCCTAAACCCTTGGCTTAAAATGCTATTAAATTTTATAGTATAGTCTCAATTTGGACAATGACTAATTCAGGAAGGGTTAAAGTCCCCAGTTACCAGTATCAGAGAATGCTGTCTTTCTGGCGGTGAGGCTGTCCTGTTTGCTTTCGCTACTAGACTGGCAATTCCTTGAGGCTCATATTATCATAAAATTAGTGGAATCAGTCCAAGGTTTGACTAGAGTACTATGCCAGGAGGACTTAGGCTGAAGCAATGGAGGGAACCTATTATTTTCTTAATTCTTAGGAAGAGCCAAGAAGCAATTTGTTTCTGATAATTTCCAGGTATCTTTGATTAAGATATCACACTCCATTTGACATGACAGTGAGTTGAGTATGTGTGTTTGTGTGTGTGTGTGTATACATATATATATGTATACACACACACACACTTTTTGGTGAGTTTATACTTTGTTGTGGAAAACAAATCAGTAACAAGATAATTAGTCTAAAAAGTTTAAGGATATGCTTTACATTCCAGATCTCAATGCCAAAGTTTAAAGGCAAATGACACAAAATACTGCTTGGTTTGAATAATGTAGTATGGACTAGCAAACTCTTCATATATCCAAGCTATACAAAATTATAGTTTAAGCCCTGGCTGGTGTGGCTTAGTGAGTTGCAAACGCAACCTGCAAACTCACTGAAGAGTCGCTGATTTGATTCCTTTCATTCCTAGACAAGACCCATAACTGGGTTGCAGGTCAGGTCCCTAGTTAGGGACATGTTTCTCTCACGCATAGATGTTTCTCTCCCTCTCCTTCTCCTTCCCTTCTCCTCTTTATAAAATATAAATAAAGTCTTTTGAAAATTAGAGTTTAACTCACTGTGTCTCCATTAATCAAAAGGTTTTAGAGTCGTTAGATGTTCACATGCTGTTACTCCACATGCTTTTAATTATAGTTCCACCTAATATTCTAAAATATATGTACAGTCTATTCTTATATAGACTTAAAACAAACTCTATTTTTCCTCTGTTGGAAAAGTTCTAATGTTCACTCAAACCTCATATGACTACCCCATGTCTTTCATAATTGCCATTAGGAATCTATCAATATAGTACTACTTGCTTTACAATAAAATTTCACAAAATAACTTTTAATTTTATACTTAACTATCTCTGTGAGATCAATATAAATGAGTGATTACTACTGCTCAATAATGATTAAGATTATACTGTGACAATATTAAAACTGAAAATGGAGACAAATGGATTTCCTGGGAAAAATGTTTCCAAATTTTAATAGTTTCATTAATTTACTTTCATAACTATGTTCTTATTCAAAGCTAAAGTAACACATAGCAGTAAAGAAAAGTTTTGCTTTTTAACCTTACGCTTTTTAGTAATGCACGGTATTAGTTAGTGTCTAAGGAGTGTAAAGCTAGGTAATCATTTGTATATTCATTCCCATATTATTACGCCTGAAAATTGTATCTGAAAATAGGGAAACAATTACTACCAGATATTTGTGGTATTATTTTTTAGAGAAGGTTCACAGTGAAGTCGAAGGCAAGGGGTAATCTTTTTGCTCTTGGAGAGTCTTGCTTTCAATTAGCGGGAAAAAAAGAAAAAAAGGAATGAAAGAAACCTCTGAAGTGCTAAGATAAAATGCAGTAAAACAAGGTATGCCTGTATATTTGCTATTCTTTGAAAGGGTATCCTGTGTTCTAATATCTACACCCAGGTCTTTATCTTGATTCAGCAAAATTTTTCAGAGTAGAATATTTGAAGATAACATTTTGCAGCTAATGGATTAAATGTTCTACTCAAATTCACATGTTTACCGAACTGGAGTCCTTTCCACTTCAGTAGAATGATGATAGGTGTTGCCGAATACAAATATCCTTTAACTTTGGATTGAAACTTAAAACAAATTTATTTAATAGACTTTCTTGTATATTACTATGTAGTGTAGATCTTTAAGAGGGAGCATTTTCCGTACTTAGCCATAGAGTTAAGTTTTACAGAACAGTGGGGTGAATAGCACCTGAAAGCTCACGGCCACTCTCACTCACACTTGTACCCACAAACCCTCATGTTGATTCAGCTCACACAAACACTCTCATTACATATTAATAACTTCCATCCACATCTGTATATTGTATTGAGTGTTCACCACCCCAAGATGTCTTCCATCGCCAGTCATTCCCGTTTAATATTTTCCCAACAAGAGAATGTTTGCTCTCGTAAGATTTCTTCAATTTAAAATTTATGAAGTTAAAAAACCTCCACTAAGAAATACTCCTGTTCAGCAACAAATAAGTAAAATAAAGCTTTTAAGCAGTATGTTTAAATTTTGGCTGACCAGGAGACAATAATATATTCCACCTTGTTGTTTAGTATTTAAGTGTCGGGAAAAGTGAATATGTATTTCTCTGTTTCTTTTTCCAACTATGAAACAACCAGTTGTTAGACCTGAGAATTCTTTTTATGTGGAATGCAGTAAAATATTAACTATTTTATGATTAATTTCATTAGTGTTAAAATAAGAAATCTAATAATTTATAAACCAAAAATAATTTAGAATAATTATTAAAATTTCATACTTAAATTAAAAACATTTATTTATATATTTTTTTTACCTGTAATAACAATGTGTGGTGGGCATAAAGGAACTGTAAGCCACAGGAATGTATAATATAATGCAGTAAAACAACTATGTCATTTTGTCCCAGGGATGTTGAATATTGAATTCTGATGTTTTTATTAGTTATGTTTTCTGGGCCTACACACACATATAATTTAAGCAGTCAATATCTACTAAACATAGATTTTCTATATTTTGTGTCTTATAACATATTTATCACTTGGAACATTTCTACAATGTGAACTTTTTTTCTAAAATACAGATTTATACTTTTGTCTGGCCATAGCAAAGGTCTGTGAGCAATAATAGAATAGCCCTATTTTTGTTTTCTCCATGGATCAGCTAAGTTTCAGTAGATCAAGTTAGGTTCTCAGATTACTTCTATGATAAGCAGGTGGGCAGAATATAGGATTAGTTTCCTGTCAAATCCAAATGGTAAGATGAAACAAATAAATTGAATATATGTGAAAAGACAAACACGTGACTTAAAGGGAAGGAAACTGCATTGCCTCTTTTTCTTTTTTTCCCCACTGTGCAGCTTACTTCAGTGCGTGAGGCCCACCGGGCAGAGGCTGAGCCATGGTTTCGGGCCAGGGTGCTTTCCCATAGGGCACTGGGAGAGATCCGGGTGTCAGGCCTGCCGTAAATCCAAGCCCATGCGTTACATTGCCTTTTTTACCTTCATTTAGCTCCTCCCAAGTAGTAGTTTATCTAATAAATTAAACACCTGTTGTGGACCACTCTGCTTGGTTCTAGGAATTGTAACTCTACCCCCTGTGGCTAAGGATGAGTCAGTGACCTTTGGAATGCGAGCCACAGGAGACAAAGCTTGTCTCTGGTAGCAAATGCTACCTCAGTTTCCTCCCTGCCCCCAAAGCTGGTAGGAAGTCCTTGATGGGTAAGACCCCTCAGAGGAAGGGCAACCTAGGCCAGACACAATCACTTGGGAGGCCCTCATGGAAAGACTCAGGAGGGATGCAACAAAGAGCAATGGACTCTCGGCACTGCCCCCCTCCACGCTCTGACAAAGCCTGAGTTCCCATGTCCCTTATGAGGAGCAGTTCCTGGCTCTAATCCCTTTAAGCCTGAATACCTGATGGGGAGGGGTGCAGCTCCTTGCCTTGCTACAGCAGGTCCTGGGGAAAAATCTGGCATCACAAAGACTTGCTGATAAACCTGTGAAATCTACTCTGCTAAGAGTGCTTTCATTCATATGTTAACGGTTTGAGCAGGAAACCCTAAAACTCTGTTCCTGACAGACTCTGACTCAGACCAAGCCCTCAGATTTCTTTGAAATGTTATCTACTGTTTGATCCTTGCTGCCCTGTATTCCTGTGTATTACAACCCAATAAAAGCCCTTGAAGGAAGGGGCTCAAGGCCTTTTTCCCCTGAGAAACTGGCCACTGCTCAAGGCCTTTATCCTCTGGGAAACTGGCCACTTCTCCTCCCCAAGCAAATCACATCATGCCTCAGTCATGTTTACTCTCGTCTGTGGCACACGGGGGGACTTGTAAGGAAAGTCACCCCCACAAACACCAGAATATTATTTTTTAACCTGACCAATTTATTTACTTTTTATCTAATCTTCATTGTATTTTCTTTCATACTATTTAGTCCCCTTATAACCCTCTCCCCCCAGCAATCACTACACTATTGTCCGTGTCCGTTAGTCCATTTTTTCTTTTTGCTCAATTCTTCTATCCTGTAGATTGTTAAGAATATTCTTTTTTTCTGCTAATTCAAACTTAGTCACTATCTTTTTTATCTTTTCTCTTCCCTCCACCTATAATTAGGTGCATAATACAAGGTATAATTGCTCTTTTAATCTGGAAAATTCCTACTCAAGTGAAAATTTAGAAGGATGCACAGACTCCTCCTGACCTAGCCCATGATCTTCAAATTATTTTTTATTCAGGTTTTAATGGTATTTGTCCTTTCATTTACTAATACAAAAGTGTAAATTATTAACATTTGTCAATAATTCATTTCACATATTTATGCTCATGAATATTGATAGAGAGAAATATTTACCAAAACCTATCCAAAGTTTTTATTGATGATCAACTTTTAGATACCCTTTATATTAAAAAATAAGCATCATAGGAAATGTATTATTTAGGTGAGAGTGCTTCAACATATCTACAAACCAAAATCATCATCAACATTGCACATTGTTGCTCATAACACACCGAGGAAGCAACTGCATGAAATCCTTTTGGATGCACTGAAAGTGTCCCACTGGCAATTTCCAAGTTGCACTTTGTCCATTATTTTCAGAACTATGCTGCATAGAATGATGCATGAATTGGCCATATCAGCTGCTAACCTAGAAAAAAACTCCTTACTCATGGTTTGTTTAATATTATATCAAATTTATTTCTATTGTTAAAGGTGATCTCATGACAAATTTAGAAAATACCCAGGAAATTATTTGATGCTATTCTGGAGATGCTATCCCCATGTATTTTACAAGCTGGAAATTCCCAGGGTTTTCTTCTAGAATTGTGGACAGATTCTACACATTCTATGTTAGTGTATTTGAATTTCCCTCTGGATTTGTTTTTCCTCTGTGTAAGATGCGCTTTCATGAGTGTTTTTGTCAAATCAATCTCTTCAACATGGTGATCTGCTCAAAGTGAAAAATTTCAGATGTTTTTATTTAATAAGAATAGATGTGATATGATTATATACACAAATGATTGTAGAATATAGGCAGATGATTTTCTTAATTTGTACCAGTAAACAATTATTCTGAGTCATGGACAATATATTTTGGCTCTTGAATAAACAGATAAGCTATAATAAGCAATATATCTTTGAGGTGTGGAATGCTGTTGAGCTAATGTCCATAAAGTGTGATCTAAATGTTCAAATGCACAGAATATATTGATATTATAACTGGGGAAGAGTTCATCTGAAAGAAGCACTGCTCCAAATGTTATGGTTATAATAATGGGATCTTTGCCAATAGAGGTTCTGTAATTATATTGAATTATTGGGTTATTTCTTGAGCTATTAATAATGTTTGCAAATTAATGTCAAGATAGATTTGAATTCATAAAATCAAGGGATTGAAATAAATCTGGACTTAGGACAACTTATCTGGCAGTTTCATTTGTAAATTAATTTACTATTAAACTTATGAAGATTGTGTCACAGAGAATAAGAGAGTATTTTTATAATAATGGTCTCAATTAATTAGTTAGGAACATGTGAGAGAACTTAGTATTGGCAAATATGACTACTTTATGAGGGTTTTATCATTTCAAGGGATCTGACACTTATAGAGAATTGGTTAGATATAATAACACCAATGTAAATGAGAGAGCTGCATTTTGTACATCTACATTTAAGAAAAATTTTTGTGGGAATTTAGAAGAAGGATATAAAATTTCTAGATGCTAAGATCTCTCTCAGTGTGACATCATTTTATGAATGTTTAGTATATGTTCTCCTGCTTCTTAATCAGTAGTGAACATTAAGGGTTTTTTTCCTCCAGTTACCTGTATGCTTATAATCACTACAGGTATCTGCTTTTAATTTGTGTGAATGTTCATAAACAAATATTTCCAGATCTTTAAAGGCAGAAAATAAATGATCAACCTTGTTTTCTTTCAGGAAAAAGTAATTTTATTTGAAGTGTCATAAGTTTGTTTTGATTTTCATATTTGCACTTATTGAAAATATTTAGCAACTTAAGAGAAGATCTTCTCATTTAGCAAACACCACCCACTTAAATTTAATTTTCCAACCAACTCTGCTTCAGGTGAGAGCCCACTTATAAAAAACAAAAAAGAGTGAGAGAACAATACTCCCTTATTTGTTTATTGAATCTTTCCTAGAGTATTGTTGGAAATTTTCTTGGATTCTCTTTTTAAAATATTTTAATTCTCTTTTAATTAATTTTTTCTCCCATATCTTTGAATCTTTTCCAATTTATTCTTAAGGAAATGGTACCTGAAATTTTCTGTGCAATTCAATGACTGTTTGCTTTGCTTTGTTTTGTCCTCTCTCAAGGACAAGGACTATTTGTTTAAAAACCTTAAACCAACAAAATAGATTTCATAAAGACGCTTAATTAAATAAATAATTCAGAGCTGATATTGCTATAGAATTATTTCTCTCTCTGTAAAAAAAAAGAATTTAGGGCAAACTGCTTAGTGATAAGGCCTGTATATCAAAGTTTTAATAGAATACTTTCCAGTGATAGCCTTCAAAATGATCTCGATGGAAGCTTCAGTTGTCACAGAAACAGGCTACCATTCAGTATCAGAAACAAAACCTTGAGTGTATTATCTGCCAAGGAAAGAAGTTATCTGTTGTAGGATGTGGTCTATCATGGCACAGCACTGTTTGTCTTCCACAGGATTGTAAGAAGCAAGAGATCCAAGTAATGGCAGCCTTTCAGAAACGTAGGCTTGCCACTGATTGATACCGTGTCACAGTGACTGACGAAAAGGTATTATTGATTATCATATGCTTAAAACTAGCCTCAGTGGCTATAGTTATTATGGTTAAAGAACAAGTTGTCAGTTCCCTTTTACAACGTATAAGACCACCTATTCATTCTAAGACTAGGGAGTGTCAGAATCATTGATACACTTGCCAACTACAGATAACCATCTAAGTATTTTGATCACTGACATTTTTTCTGATTTGTCTCTTTTGAAGAATTAAATCACATATAACTATGGTGATTAAGACTTTCTCTCTTCCACATGGATCTTAGGGGTAAATGATCAAAGACCCATCACACAAGGTCCAGTGAGAGGTTGCCTTGATATTTGTGTCTTCATGCATGCATGTACATATTCATATTCCAAACGTGGTATAAAGTACTGTCATTTATCTTATATGGTGCCTGGACAGAAATAGCTTTGATTACTTTGCCTGGGAAGTTGCAAGACACCCTGCACAGTCATACTATAATTAAGGAACAATTAAAATCCTGTCCCAGTTCAATCCATACCTACTTAAAAAACCAAGCTGTAATTCACCCTACCCCTAAAACACCATAGTCTGTACTCCTTATTTTAGTAAAATGCACCATAATTCACTTAGACTCAGGCAAAGAAAAAAAATTGACAAGTCATGGTTCTTCTATTTTTTCATATTCCAAAGCATACAAAAGTCTCGGTAGCTTTGTTTTCAATTATGTTCACAACTTCAAATGTTGACATGATCCACTGAAATAGTTTCCTGTTTTTCAGTATCCGCCTGCTCTCCATCCCCCATTCTCTTCTTATTCAGCACTAATTTTTAAAAAGATTGTATTTATCTTTAGAGGAGAAGGGAAGGAGAGAGGGAGAGAAATACCAATGCTTGCCTCTCGTGTATCCCCTGCTGGGAACTGGCCTGCAACCCAGGCATGTGCCCTGACTGGGAATTGAACTGTGATCCTCTGGTTTGCAGTCCCAGGCTCAGTCCACTGAGCTACACCAGCCAGGACTCAACACCAATTTCTTAAAACTAAATATTGTTTTGACGCTTTTCTTTTTTTAATATTTTATTTATTTTTAGAGAGAGGGGAAGGGAAGGAGAAAGAGTGGGAGAGACACATTAGTGTGTGGTTGCCTCTCACATGGCCCCCACTGGGGACCTGGCCCACAACCCAGGCATGTGCCCCGATTGGGAATTGAACTGGAGACCCTTTGCTTTATAGGCCCGCACTCAATCCACTGAGCTACACCAGCCAGGTGTTTTGACACTTTTCTATTCCAATTTCTAATGCTCCTTAGCTATCCTACTTAGAATACAATTAAAATCAATCCCTGCTGCTGGCAAATTCTCCATCTTCATCTTCCACTAATCTCTTTAATTAATCCATTCCACATACACAGCATGGAAACAACACAAAGCCTTATTTACACTTGCCGTTTTCTATGGAATATTTATCTGAGTGACTATGTGGCTTACTTATTTATTTTATATGCAGCTTTTTTAGATGCCCCCAACATGAGAGAGTCATGCCTATATACTGTTTTCACCCTTTTGCTTTTTAACACATATTTTACATTTATTTATTTGCTTGTTTGTTCATGCATTCATTCATTCATTTAATCTCTATCTCATTGAAGAGTGTGTTTTCCTTTCTTATTGCTGTAGCCCTTTCACAAATAAAATATTTGGAACACAATAACTTTTTCATAATGCATTCCCTGAGTTAAATAAGCACCGATCAATGAATATCATATCATAGAACTTTTAGTGGAAGATAGGGGATTGAGGTTAGATAGGTGTTGTCCCTGTCTCCTGCCACAACACCCACTAAATAGGACTCCAACTCCTTATTGGAGGTGGCTGGTGTTGAGCACACACATCTGCATTATGAAAATGGGTCAGGGTGAGTCTTAACGAACTGGTGTAAAAATACAACACTCTGAAATAACACTCTTTAATAGTGATTTATTTTTTTGTGATGATTCATTTGAGTTACATAGTTCTCTAGTCTAGTAAACAACAAACACAAAATAGAGCCTGAAATTGCTGTGAATAATCTCCTAATGAAGAATTTTTCCAAATTCAGGTATAACGCTACACTATCACTGATCGCAGTAAACGGCCCCTTCAGTTATGCAAGCATGTTCAGTCCCATGGTAATGATACCCACTTATTCCCCAGTTAAAGAATTATAAGCAAAAAAGAAAAATAAATGTATCAATATAAAGGGTTGACATTTTTGTTTAGTTGTTAGTTTACATCATATTAATCTTACTTTTTAAATGCTTAAATTGTTTTGATAAGAAAAACACGGATTTTCTTTGGATCCAAAATGTTATTTAGCATTATTCTTTAAAGAGCAATAATGAAAGAAAATTACATTTTGACATGCCAACAATTCATCATGGTCTCCCACATTTATTTATGCTGCTTATTCACACCTACATAGTTGTGATTTTTGTTCTTGCTATATCTACCAAACTGAACATCATTCAGACTAGCCCTTCAGCTAAACAAACTCCTTTAAAAGCCAAAATAAATTCATGAATAAAAATTCAGTAAGAAGGATATTAATATGTCTATTTTCTTTCTGCCCAACAGTATAGTTCCAACTCTATCTGGCTAGTTCTCTCTCTCATAAATGCATAAAATGCCTTGCCACTCTTCCATTTCAAATATAAATTGTATATCTTGGACATTAAACTTCTGTACATTATATGGTTTGCTGAAATTTTATCTCATTTTGTAGTTGTCTTTTCATTTATGGCTTCATTTTCTGTTCAGAAGCTTACAAGACTGCATTAGTCCCATTTGGCGATTTTTGCTTTTGTTGTTTGTGCTTCTGCTGTCAAAAAACTATTGTCAAAACCAATGCTGAGGAGCTTATTCCCTCTGTTTTTTTCTAAAATGTTTATAGTGTTGAGTCATATTTTAAGTCTTCGAAGCATTTCCAGTTAATTTTTTGAGT
This sequence comes from Sturnira hondurensis, assembly GCF_014824575.4. Lineage (NCBI taxonomy): Eukaryota > Metazoa > Chordata > Mammalia > Chiroptera > Phyllostomidae > Sturnira > Sturnira hondurensis. The sequence goes on along the minus strand of NW_028087015.1, from coordinate 31,826,230 downwards.
GACGTAAGACAGGAGTCCACTTTTCATTGTTCTGCATGTGCTTATCCAGTTTTCCCAACATTATTAGTGCAAATTGGTTGAATCACTACAGAAAACAATACATGTTTTCCTTAATTAAAAATTAATCTACAATATGACCTTATTTCCACTTCAGATCATACATTCAAAGGAAAGAAAATCAGGGTTTCAAAGAGATATATGCAGTCCTTCATTGATGGCAGCATTTTTCACAATAGCCAAGAAATAAAAACAAACTAAATGCCCTTCGAAGGATGGACAGATAAAGAAGATGGTGGACATGAACAAACGGGATATCCTGCCATTTGTGACAATATGTATAAATCCTGAACACATTATGCTAAGTGAAATCAATCAGATATATGCAAGTATAGTTTGACAACACTTATATATGCTTCTAAAGAAACTGAAGTGGTAAGCCAGAGAGCAAAATGGTCGTCACTATGTAATGGAGTTCGGGGTAACAAGATAGATTTTGTTGATTTTGTTTAAGAGAACAAACTTACAATGAACAGTAAAAAAGTCCTATACTGACCTGCTGTGCAGTATAGTGAATATAAACAATAATATTTTATTATGATCAGCAAACTTTCTATTAACCTAGAACTGAGTTATGCTAACCACCAAAAAACTAATGATTATAAAATGTGATGGAGGTGTTAATTATTCTTACAGTGGTGATTATGTTACAATATATACACATAACAAATTAACATGTTATACCCTTAAATTTACATACTTTGATGTCATTATAATATCACTTTTTAAAAAAAAGATAAATTAAGTGGATTATATGAAGGTATGAACCACATAGAGAATATTTGTGTGTGTATAAATGATTAGATGAAAATAATTTCTAATTAAGTGATCATAGTATCTTATGTAAGGACCATTAATCAATAGAAATCTTATGCAGTAGTTACCAACAATGCCCTGTTCAGGAAATGTTGCAGACGCTGTCCAGTAGAGTCTGCCTGTTGTGGTTGATGACTAGAATCAATGCTCAGGCGACAACAATCCTGTGGAAAAAGGGAACAGCACAACTACTCTCTCAAGGGGAGAGTGCCTATGGGTGCCTCGGTCACTCAAGAGGGGAGCACCCCAACCCTTGCTTAGACAGGCTTTTATTGTTTTCCCAGGGTCTTACATAAGAGAAAGATTTATTATCTATCACATACAACATTATTGTCTACATTCTAGGTACAATCAAGGAAATAAAAATAATATGCAAAGGGGGATGGCAATGAGCTGATCAGCTCTGTCCTTGGGAGAGCTCACACAGGCTTTAGAAGTTACCTTGAAGATAGACAATACACATTTGTTGCTTTCGATCAGGGTGAGAGAGTTTTAGCAAGAGCAAGCCATAACAGTCTGTAACTATTTTCTAGGCCTGATTCCCATGGGAAAACTCGGTTTGAAGGTCTGGCTCCTGCCCACCACTTCGCTTCTGTAGGTTTTCCATACAGAGCTGAGTCACATTTGCCAGGCCAAAACAAACCGGTCCCCTACAAGGAAAAAAATCTTTTTCTCTGGGGTTTAGAGGGCATAGTAGTGTGTATGCACCCTGCCCCATGCCTGGCCACTCTGACTCTTAGAATTGCACTGCTTGAGCTGAGCTCTGTAGTAGTGTGCTGGAGATGGTCCAGGCACAAGTAAGAGAGATATGGTTCTGTAGGGCTCCTCACAGCTTCCTCATTCAGTAACATCATCATGATTGTTTGAAATGCATTACTATGGGATTATTTACACCATGTAAATTTGCACACATTAGGTATCGAATGTGAGGATTTTCGAAGTATCGAAGTTGAGGATTTTGTTTGTTTTTGTGAAGGGGTGTATAGTTTAGTACTGGAAGTAGTAATAGCAGTAAATCAACAGTAGCAAAAATACAGAGAGGATGTTTAAATAAACCCATTTATTGCAAAATGCCTGATATTAGCACATTTTATTTTCAAAGACTTTGGACTTTAGAGTGCACAAAGGACAGGTGGCTTAGGAACTAACTTGATGTGACTGACATTTCATGAGTTATAAAAAGTCATCTATGCTGATCATGAAAAACAATATAAAATTCTTATTTCTGTGTATGTGGTAACTTGATGTATCACAATTCTATAAGATTCATAAATAAAACATATAAAAACCATTTCTTCTTTAGTGTTATTAAAATGAAAATAAAATCTAATGTTTGGAAATCCCTTCCTAGATACTGAGATGCAAAAGTGCTCATTTTGCATCTCAGAAAAGCACTTCACAAGGAATGAACGTCTAGGTTAGTGACAAAATACCCCCAGTGCAATTTATATTATTCTGTAGCTTCTGTTTTAAAATATATGAAATGTGGCCCTGGCTGGTGTAGCTCAGTGGATTGAGCACAGGCCTGCGAACCAGAGGATCGCAGTTCGATTCCCAGTCAGGGCACATGCCTGGGTTGCAGGCTGGTTCCCTGCAGGCCAACTCCCAGCAGGGGATGCACAAAAGGCAACCATACATTGATGTTTCTCTCCCTCTCCCCTTCCCCTCTAAAGGTAAATAAATAAATAAAATCTTTAAAAGAATAAAATAAAATATATGAAATGTGTGCAACACATTTTATTATTTAATTAATTTTTTAAAATAGAGTATATTTTTTCTTTTGAGAAATCAAACTTGCCTACTTACATTTTAATACTTCTGATATTAAAGTATTAGCAAAAGTATTAGAGAACTTTTGAAAACTTACTGTAGGCAAATACAAGACCAACGGGTCTTAATTACATTATTTCATACTGTAGGTAGAAGCAAAGTAATTAACCTTTTTTACTTACTAAATATTCACTCATGAAATCTGAGAGTAATTTACAAATTATGACTTTCTAATCTAATATGAAGGAAATATTAAAATATTCGGTTATGTATGTGAAATAGAATTCTCAAATATTTGATAAAAAGTATTTTTAGATTTGTCTGACAGTGAAAGAAAAAGTGAACATATTTCCAGGTCCAGTCTGAATTTCCAAGATCCCAGAATATTAATAATGAATTATTGAAAAAGTGTTGAACATAAACTTTTGCTTTGCTACTTACTACTTCTAGAATCTCAAGGGATTTAATCTCACAGTCCATGTTAACTTCAACAGTTACATGAGAATAATCTCAGTGTAAACCTCATAAGATTTTCATGGTGATTAAATAAGAATATATATACTTAGAACAATTGTCTGACACATTAATTAGTAGGCTCTAAATAAACGTAAGCTCTTAAAAGTTAATTTTCCCTCCCATTTCTCACTTACTTTTCAACACACTCTGAAAACACTGTTATGTGATAATCTACATCGTGAAAATTGATACTGACAAGCTGAAATTTAATAAAGACTTGGAAGTATTTTCACTGTTACAAGCAAGACACATACCAACTAAGCATTGTTAAGCAGTAAAATTTCATTCATACATATTATTAATTGTGCTTTTCCACAAAGTCCTTTATACTTTGTTTCTACTAAATCATTTTCTTTCTATTTGAAGCACCCAGCCACAGAGATTGGCATGGGTTCCTCTGTGCCTCCTGTAATAGGCTTATAAGTCAACACTCCAAAGGAAATACTCCACTATTAAAATTAGAAATGATAATATATTCTGTTAAGAAAGACAACTACAGAGGACTTGCTACAAATGTGTTTCAAGTTTTTCCCATGGACCAGCATAAATAAAATATGATTTGTGTTTCAGCCGTCACTCTTTACCTATATTAAATTTCTAAAAGTAAACTATAAATAAGTTTAGTTTTTAAGATGTACCTTATCCTTAAATCACTTAAGGAATGGATAAACAGCAGCTTTGCATTACTTTAAGGTGCTCGTATTTATAATTTCAATTCTCTTTTCTGGTCCTTTTGATATAATCATTGGGCTGACAAGTAGAAAGGTATAACTGGAAGTAAAAGTCAGAATCATGAAGATAAAATTGATCATGGCATTCAGTTCACTGCCAATTATCTACAGAAACAAATTTCACCCTTCATTAGCTTTAATACACACAGAGAGGAGAGATACAAGATGCTGATTTCATTCTTCTTTGGATGATATATTCCAGGTGCACTATTTATTACTTTACAGGAATTTCATACACTGACACATTTTACATGGTAACTTTTGGAAGGAGCTCAGCAACAAGGAACTAAGAAAAGCCATTAATAATAATAAAGATGATTAGCAAGATTAGAAAAAGAATGGATAAGAGTCAGTGATGATTGCTTCAGCTCTGCCAAAACATCCTCTTGATTGAGCATTAAAGAAAATTTACTATGATTAAATCAATAACGTGAGCATGCACATTTGATTAATCTATGTTGTTTAAAAATACAACTGTAAATTATTAAATCCATTTGATTTTGATATTTGAAGATAATCTTAAACAAAGAAAATCAGTGGATACTTTAGTTATTTAATACTTTGTTACTTTGGTATTAGTAACAACTTCCAATTACCAATGCAGCAATTGTGGTTCATAGAATGGGTGATACTTGAATAATATTTCTATGGCATATTGTGCAGGGGGAATGAAAGAATTATTTCAATGAATAAATTAAGCTTAACTGCATATTTAAGAATTAGAAATTAAGAAAAAAATTAATCAAAATAACTCAGCAATTATCTCCAGTCCTGTGTAAGTCTAGTAACTCTTGAAAATTTCCATTTATTTCCATCTAACATATATTTTATAATTATGAAAAATTCAGTATTAAATTAAACCAAACTGGAAATTGAAAGGCCTGTATATAGCATTATTGCATAATTATTCTTGGATTATTGAGAGTTTTGGGGAGTGATTAGTTAATTAAGAAAAGCATACCAGGAATATGTGACTATATATTATATATTTCTCTAAAATAAAAGTGGTAGAATGTAGACTATTCTTAGAGATTTTGAAATCTCTAAGGCAAGGAATACTGTGCATTTGTATCCCAAACAATACTTATTCAAGGTGGAGTTATACATTTAGCATGATGTTAAATAAAAAATAAGTTTGTGAACATTGATAATAATATTTAATTTAAAATATATCTAAAATAAAATACTCAGAGATACAAATTTTAATTTCTTGTTATATTTCAGTTTATCTTAAAATATTTTGAGCATTAAGATTTTTTGTAAAGTCTTTTTATTTATTTATTTACAGAGTAGGTAAATGCAATCTTTTTTCTCAATTGTTAAAATAGATCATGAATAAGTTAAACAATTATATTTCTTTTTACAATTTTAAGCATGTTAGCACTCAGAGTTTGGAAATTTTGTGATCTGAATTAAATATATTTTAAAAGTTTATTTATTCATTATTAGAGAACGGGGAAGGGAGCAAGAAAGGCAGAGAAACATCGATGTGTGGTGGCTTCTAGTTCACCCCCTACTGGGGACCTGGCCAGGAACCCATGTATGTTTCTTGACTGAGAATCAACCTCACAAACCTTTGGTTTGCCAGCCAGCACTCAATCCACTGAGCCACACCAGCCAGAGCTGAATTAAATTTTTAAGAAGATATAAACAAAGTGCTTTTAATGATATTAACAACTCATTACTAGGGAAAACCAAAGCTACCCTTTTCTTGATATTTAAATATGACACAATTTTTTTTATTAGTTGCCTCTCTGGTCAGAATGCAATACTAATACTTAGTACATGTTTTTGGTCAAATTGATTTAATTTCTAGATATTTTTAATGCTTTCAAAGGTATTAGTATAAAAATATAACAATATGAGTAGAATAGATTCCTATTCTACTTAATGCAAGAAATAACCTATGTCCTGTAGTTGCTGTTTGTGCTCTATCTGGAAAAAGTCTGACTATTGTTAACATAATAAAAATGGTTTGTGCAACATGGATGTAACCTGGCAGCCAAGGAGAGAAGACTGGAATGTGCATGTGTGAACAATCATGACTTTATTATACCAGAAAGTGAGGGTGTGCCTTGTTGACTCAGTTGAGTGAACATGTGTACTGTGGGACCTTGGCATTCAAAATGACTGAGCAAATAGAGCAAAGAATTTGCATCACAGTTTGCATTAACCTTGAACATTCTTCAGTGGAAACTATTCAGATGACTCAGAATGCCACAGCTATGTACAACAGGTGATTGGCAGATTCATAACAAGGCACCTGCTCATGCATCACATCTTGTACAGAGTTTTTTTTTTTTGTTTGTTTGTTTCCAAAACATCAGATCACCCAGGTGACTCAGCCCCCCTTACAGCCCAGATTTGGTGCCCTGTGACTTCTGGTTTTTCCCCGAACTAAAATCACTTTTGAGAGGGAAGAGATTTCAGACCATCTATGAGATTCATGAAAATGCAAAGGGGCAACTGAAGACATTGAGAGAATTGTGTGAGGTCCCAAGGTGTCTACTTTGAAGGGGACTCAGCTGTCCTATCCCTACGTACAGTGTTTCTTTCACGCTACATCTTCTTCAAGAAATATCTCTATTTTTCATTATATAAGAATGCATACTTTCTGGAGAGACCTTATATTTTGAGTCAATACTTAGAAGCCTTGAATTTGAGTTCTATGCCTTGAGGTTCTGAGGCTCAATAATCTTGTAAAAAGTTAATCTTTCTACGAATTTATTACCTTCCTTTAAAGTTAATATATTATCACTCCTTACAGAATTTATGTTAAGAAACTAAAATGCTATATGGTAAGTGCTTTTTGTAACACATATGGTTCTGCGTACAAATTACAATTTATATATATTATTCCTCATCTAAAAATGAAGTGCTTTCAAAGATGTTTTAAGAGGTATTTTTCTTTTTGAAGACTTTAAAGTACAATAGAAAACGATACACCAAAACTGCAGGCAAAACACCCTAATAAAATCTCTCTGATGGATTTATATTTGTTTTACATACATAACATCTTGAAACTATTCCTACTGACTAACAATTTTACTATAAGTAAAAGGCATGGGCTATGGATTACAATTGACATACATATTTTTTATTGTGATGATTATGGAAATCTTAGGAGTATATTTTTAAAAAATGCTTTTTGTTGCAAGTGGTTTAAAACAGCTTAGTAGAGTTCCTCCATGTAACCTAACACGTGGAAACCCGCCTTCTTCATTCCTCACTATAAAGAAGAATTTACATGTTCTTGTGAGATCAAAATGGACAGTCTTTCTACAAAAGTAAGGATTTATTATTTTCATTTTCTTTATTTAAAATTGTCTGAATAAAATGTGACCAGCATAGGGACCTCTTGACATACTCAATTGTCAACAAATTTTAGGTTTTTATTTTATTTTTTATTATACTTCATCAGTTCCTCCACTTTTTGTATTTAAAAGATTTGTTTGTAACTTTACTACTTTACACATTTTCCTTGAGTTTCTATTTTTCATTTTAAATGCTTGAATTACATTATTAATTTTTAATTGTTATATTATATGACAATGAAATACCTTATGCTATTTATTTTGTCTGATTTAGGTTTAATTAATATCCTGCATGTTTTAGTAGGATAAAATTTCAATGTTGTAAGCTTATGGTTATTTGTATTTCTGTGATCTAATCACTTCAATAGATTATTTTTCAAAACTAGAAATGATTATATTATTCTGAATATGCAATTATGTGTAGATAAACATAGGTTGTGATTACATTTTTGTTATTTCTTTCTAATTTCATGTTCAGGAAACATTGTATTCTACAATACTTTAAGGAGTGCCTTTGGATTTTCTACATACCCAAACACATGATTATTATTTTCTGTTGGTTTCACGGACGAGAGAAAATATGTGCTTACCTCAATTTATTTTCAACTTTAGAATGTGATCTATAATTAGAAAATCATTTTATATCAAAACATAACACATGCATGTATGTGTACACTCATAGGCATATAGAGTAAATATGGAGCAAGTGTTTGATGCCAATATAAATAGGCTATGAGATATAATTATTCTTTTATTTCTGATTTGTTCCTTTATGTAATTTTATTTATTTTTTAAAATTTAATTTAATTTAATTTAATTTAATTTAATTTAATTCTTGTTCAAGTACAGTTTTCTGTCTTATATTCCCAGCCCTGCCCCGTCCAGTGCTCCCCACCTCCCTCCCATTTCCGCCCTCCACCTTAGTTAGTGTCCATGTGCCCTTTATACTTGTTCATGTGAGTCCATCCCCTTTTCCCCTGTGATTCTCTCCACTTTCCCCTCTGGACCCTGTCAGCCTGTTCTGTATTTGAGTGTCATTGGTCATATTTTGCTTGCTTGTTTGTTTTGTTGTTTAGATTCCTGTTAAAGGTGATATCATATGGTATTTGTCTTTCACTGCCTGGCTTATTTCGCTCAGCATAATGCTTTCCAGCTCCATCCATGATGTTGCAAAGGGTAGGAGCTCCTTCTTTCTTTCTGCAGCATAGAATTCCATTGTGTAAATGTACCATAGCTTTTTGATCCAGTCATTTACTGATGGGCATCTAGGTTGCTTCCAACCCTTGGCTATCATAAATTGTGCTGCTATGAACATTGGGGTGCATAGGTTCTTTTGGATTGGTGTTTCAGGGTTCTTAGGATATACTCCTAAGAGTGGAATTGCTGGGTCAAAAGGCATGTTCATTTTTAGTTTTCTTAGAAAATTCCATACTATTTTCCATAGTGGTTGTACTAGTCTGCAATCCCACCAACAGTGAACTAGGGTCCCCTTTTCCCCACAACTTCTCCAGCACTTGTTGTTTGTTTCTTTGTTTATGATAGCCATTCTGACTGGTGTTAAGTGGTATCTCATTGTGGTTTTAATTTGCATCTCTCTGATAGCTAGTGATATCGAGCATCTTTTCATGTGTCTCTGGATTCTCTGTATGTCCTCCTTGGAGAAATGTCTGTTCAAGTCCTCTGCCCATTTTTTAATCGGGTTGCTTGTCTTCTTTGAGTGGAGCCGAATGAGTTCTTTGTATATTTTGGAGATTAAACCCTTATCTGAGGTATCATTGGCAAATATGTTTTCCCAAGCTGTTGCTTCTCTTTGTATCTTGATACTGTTTTCCTTAGCCATGCAGAAGCTTTTAATTTTGATGAGATCCCATTTGTTTATTCTTTCCTTTATGTCCCTTGCTCTAGGGGACGTATCAGTAAAAATCTTGCTGCGTGGAATATCTGAGATTTTCTTGCCAATGTTCTCCTCTAGGGCTTTAATGGTTTCATGGCTTATATTTAAGTCTTTTATCCACCTTGAATTTATTTTGGTGTATGGTGTAAGTTGGTGCTCGAGTTTCATTTTTTTTTGCACATAGCTGTCCAGTTCTCCCAACACCATTTGTTGAAGAGGCTATCTTTACTCCATTTCATGTTATTGCCCCCTTTGTCGAATATTAATTGACTGTAGAGATTTGGGTTTATTTCTGGGCTCTCTATTCTATTCCATTGGTCTATGTGCCTGTTTTTATGCCAGTACCAGGCTGTTTTGATTACAGTGGCCTTGTAATACAGTTTGATATCAGGTATTGTGATCCCTCCTACTTTGTTCTTCTTTCTCAAAATTGCGGCTGCTGTTCAGGGCTTTTTATGGTTCCATATAAATTTTTGAAGTGTTTGTTCTATGTCTGTGAAATATGCCATTGGTACTTTAATAGGTATTGCATTGAATCTGTAAATTGCTTTGGGTAGTATGTACATTTTGATGATGTTAATTCTTCCAATCCATGAACATGGTATATGTTTCCATTTGTTTGTGTCTTCCTTGATTTCTTTCTTCAGTGTTGTGTAGTTGAGATATAATTATTCTATTATGTTAAATACCATCTTATTTATTTTTTAACTTCTTAGTACAATAGCAGAATGATTTTGTCATTAATATACTTTTCAAAGTATTCCCTTCGATATTTCCAATATCCACCTGGCACCATACATAGTTATTACATTATTGACTATGTTTCCTATGCTATAATTTACATCACTGTGACTATTTCATAATTTGCACTTCATCCCTTCACCTTTACCACCCTGTGTTTTTTTCCATATGTCCATGGGAACATTACAAAGATAAATTAAATCCCAATGTGCCAAATTGCCCCTTAACTTTCAGCCAAAACTTTTCTAGTCAATACCAACACTTGTGTCTCTGATCACACTTTTAAAAATAGTTCAATTCAACACAAATTAGAAATTAGCACATTAATTAGGTAGATAACATTTCAAGCAAAAAATATTTTCATTTTAAGAATATGTACCCAAACCTAATTCTAACTGATATAACCTCAGCATACCAGCATAACCATGTAGGTAAGAGCACAGTTTACACATAGATTGCAACACATAGATTGCAAAATGATTTAGCACGTTGAGTCTGCTAGCTCCTCCATCACCTCACATGGTTGCCATTTCTTTCCTTTGATGAGAACATTTAAGATGTTCTCTCTTAATAACTTCAATTATATAATACAGTATTTTTAACTATAGTCACCATGCTGTGCATCAGATCCCCAGACTTATTCATATTCTAACTTGAATCCTGTAACCTTTGTGGAACATCTTCCTACTCGCCCCACTACAGCCCCTTAAGACCACCATTCTACCCTTACTTTCTATGATTTTGCCTTTTTTAGATTCCACAAATAAGTGATATCATACAGTTTCTAACTTTCTCTGTCTTATTTCACTTAATATAATGTTTCAATGTCCATTCATGTTGTTGCTAATAGCAGGATTTCCTCCTTTCTCATGACTGAATACTATTCCAATGTAGGACCCATATGACCCTTTAAATAAGCCTCTTTCCTTCTCTTTGTTTGCTGCTTTTCATCCTCACAGAGACTTCAAAACTTCTTTTTGAGGTCTCCGCAGGGATTATGGAACAATCTGGTGAGAGCCAAAGAGAAAAGACATCTTAAGGACTATTTTCAGAATTTCTACATCAATACTGTGGATTCTATTGGTAAAAATGAGTTATAAAGTAAGCTAAGATTCAAGGTAGCAGAGAAATAGATCTTATTTTTTTATAGGAAAAATACTAAAGTCATACTTCAAAGGGTATGCACAGGAGGATAAGACAAAATTTAGGGAGATCTGTGGATGTGCAACAGGATATATCTCAAATATTAATGTTAGAGTATCCACCAAATAACATAATTATTGAGAACAATGTAATCACATGTCCACTAACATTACTTGTTCTTAAAATCTTAACTTTTATATACTTTTCATTCAAAATGAATTTATAAATACATTTGACAAAATTTAAAACTAAAAATCTAATTAAATATATTATTTCAATATTATTAATGTTATTTTCTTGTTGGGTTCAATTCTTCAAGCTGGTTTTAATAGAAAACGTATGCACTTAACTTTCCTATATTTACTTGCTGTTGACTGGATTTTTTTATTTTGATGGAGATTAACCATCATATTAACTAATATTGTCATTGAAAAGTAATAAATATTCCCATTTTAACCAGTTAATCTGACCAATTATTTCCTAAGTTATGAAGGGACAATCTATTTAACATCCAGAATGGTATACCTAAGAGAAAATGTAGTCCTATGAACATTTCCTCATGGAATATTTAAGTGGGCATACTATTTTGCCTGTTTAGCATATACAACCTGTTCTCACAGTACTTTTACTTTTTATAAAAAGTTTGTCTGCCTTGGTTCAGGTGATTCAGGTTGGTCTGAACCCATTCCTTTATCATAATGGTGGGCATAGCATCTAGGTCTGCCTATTCAGTGTATCATTTCCTCCTGTGAACAGCTCATGGTTTATGCATGGACTGGTAAATCAGCCTGGTCTATGTAGTCAGACTAGTGATTTTGCATAGAATTATTGACATATCGGTGTTTGCCTTTTTTCTGAACCCACTGGTAGCAATCTTTTCTATGATAAGCTCTTATTTTGCTGTGATCCTGAGGCCAAAGTACCTGAAAACAGATCTATAGCACATTTATGTGGACACCGGCTCGTGGTGTCTGCAGTGTCATGGATGAGACATGAGACAAATTCAAACGGACTACTGAGTCCTGTGGAGGAAAAGGGGCAGCACACTGACCCTTGCATAGACAGGCTTTTATTGGGTTTGATTTCTGTAGGACTATAGGTACAACTCATTAATCATTGTCAGGCAGTAAGAATCAAACAACATATAGCATACAAAGAAATACTAGGGCTTCTTCTGAGTCAGGGTCTATTAGCTAAAAGGCTACAAGACTTTGGGAAACAAACTCATTTCCTGCTCGGACCTTTATCATTTAACTAAGCATTCTTAGCAAAGTAGGCTTCACAAGATTTTACACATCGTTTCTCAAGCCTGATCACCTGGGGAGCCTGCCCTTTCCAGCACAGGGCTGCATCACCCTCTGTTATTGTTTCAGGCTTAAGTCAGGCAGTGGAGGCAGATAGCCAAGGAATTCTCAAAGACTTCTCATGGATTCAGGGAAGTCAGGCTTCATCAAAGCTGAGGGGTGAGGGTCCATCACTCCCTTTATGTATAGCACCCCAAGTCCTTCCCTGGGGCCTCCACGTGATCATGCCTGTCTTAGGTCATTCCCCCCTTGGGGAATCTTACCTGTCACTGGCTAACTGATTTAGCATTGGGGGCCAGTTATGAAAAAAGGAGCAGAAGCAGTACTCCTGCCAGGGAGATAAGCTTTGTCTCCTTAGTGGCTTATGGTCTGTAGGTCCCTCACTCAGCCTTAGCTGTGGAGGGTTTACAGCTCCTGAAACCAGGCAGGGCGGCTCCCAAGGTCACATAATACACCATGTCCTGATGGCCTGTATGATGTCCAGAATCCAGCATGTTCGACATCAGAGCCACTGCTGGATTTTTATAGTCATGAAAAAATAAGTTTTCAATTTTTCTTAAGTTGCTTAGAATCTTTTGGTCGTGCCAAATTATTTTTAGTTTTTTAATTTATGTTTAATTTTGGCTTATATACAATATTAGTTTCAAATTTATGACATAGTATATAATGATTAGTTTTCTATCAAAAGCAATATATATAACATCAAAAATAAAATGTTTATCAAGGTGCTTCCATGAATATAATACTACAAGTGGGTAGGAGCATATGGGGAATCAGTGCAGTAAATCTGTTGACTTTGTGAAAATGGTACTAAGGGCTCATTTTTATTTGAATTTTTCTTTTGTAATGAGCATATTCTATCATTGTCTCTTGTGATTTGGAATGTCATAAAAATCCTGGGGTTTTGTTTTGTTTTTTTGTGTCTTTTTTTGACAGAGTATGACATGGTGTCATTTACACTTTACTTGCATATTAATTTTATTTACATTAATCAAAGTATAATGTTGCTTCACATTTCTATATTATTTTGTCCAAACAAACTTTTACTAATACACTTGGGTGTCCACCTTGTGGTCCATGGGGTGCATGCAGTCCAGGATGGCTACAAATGCAACTCAACACAAAATTGTAAATTTATCTAAAACACCATGATAATTTTTTGTGATTACATGTCACAATGTATTTATTATGTGGCCCAGGACAACTCTTCTTCTTCCAGTGTGGCCCAGAGGTGCCATAGATTGAACACTGGTGCTAGGGTTAAAATACAAATGCTTTTCAGTTGGGTTTATTAGGGCAAAGACATAGCAGGATTCAATGCTGGTGGAGGGAAACTTTGGTTAATGTTAGTGTCAAGTCATATGAAGATGTGAGCAGTGAGGCACGTTTGCAAACTTGACAACATGTGTCCAATGTGCGTGGTAGCAAATGGTTATAAACTTCATACAAACTATTTAAACATTTTCATTATTTAAAAGGATCTGAGAAACATAGTTTGAGTAACCTACTTTATATATAGATATAGGTAAAATATCTTTATTAATAAATAAAATGTCAATTGATTTTTTCAAATTGCCTTGTATTTCAACTTTCTAATGAATCTCTATAAAATATTTCATTGACCAATGTTATTTATTAACATTGGCAACTAAACTAAAGAGGTTTATACAGTGTTTTATCTATTTAAAACAAAATCTTTAAATAAATGGCCTCCAACTGAGTATCAATACCCTGTAATTATTCTGCCCTTTTCATTCCCATTGTCAAAAATACACACCACTCCAGGAAACCAGCACACTGTATAAATTTAGTTTAGAAAACTAAATAACTCTGTCTCTACACAACCGGTAATAAATGTTTCACTGCTTATCCCTTGCACAGTACTCACAGAGCCAAACATTGTCTAAGGGAAGGTTTACAAAATTGTAAAAATTATGTCTCAATGCAAAGAGAAAACAAGAAGGTGAAGATCTAATTGAGGAAGAAGAGGCGGCAATGGGAGGAAGACAAAAATGGAAGAAGACATTTTAACAGAAATAATTAAAAATAGTGCAAATTTCCAAGTTTCTGAGATACTCCTTTCTGTCCCTAAGAAAATCAACATTTATAGTACAGATTTAGAATAGTCAAATTTCCTAAATAATGTTGTAAAGTTTTTTTAAAATTATATTCCATATATTTTTCTGTTTCATAATTTGTTTTTCTTTTTTTGGGGGGATGCCAATTGCAAGCAAATGGGACATACACATTTAATGGGACCACCATAAGCAAAAGACAGTTGTCCACATTAAGTATATTCTAATTAAGTTAAGTCAGTGACATTAAGTATATTAAAGATACATCATTCAGAGTCAAGCTAAGTTTTCTAGCTGTTTTTAAGTGGGAAAAGATCCAGTCTATCAATCGTACCATAAAAGCAATGAATTCAAATAAGAATATTGCAATAATTACAGGATATTCAGTGGGAAAAAAGTAGAAAGTGAGAATTCATATGGGGACAGGCTATTTTTTTAATATAAATTTACCAGTTTTGATAAGTTATATCAAGAGGCATTGTTCCCATGATTCTTCTTGAGAAAAACATTTGAAAGGTTAACCACCTCCAAAGAAATAATGTGTGAAGCTGTAACAAAAGACTGAAGATTACTTGATTCATTTATCTTCAGAGCTAGATGAAACCAGTGTGGCATATGACAGAATACTATGTGTACTCACACACATGCCTGCCCATCATGCATGTCAGTAAGCATGATGTAAGAATAAAAGTTTAACAGCATGAAAGAAGATAGATTATAAACTAATATTGCTTATTGCTTTTTTGTTGTAATAGTTGGGAGCCATAAATGGTGACAAAAGAACAGTAAATGTACTAAGAGGTTAAAGTATATTTAAAAATATGAAGGTGATCATAAAGATAAATTGTTAAATAAGTATTATGATTACAACTGAGTGGTAGAAGACAGGGAGAATAGAAACAAAAATGTAATAGAAATATATATACATATTACTGGTATTATATATAGTACATATAGATGTTTGATTATATACATACATGATTATATATATACATATATATAATCTGATTATATAGTACATATATAAATCTGATTATATATACATATGTATAATAAAGGGGTCTCTAAAATCACATTCAGATTCAATGATTTACTAGCAGGACCAAAAGCACTAATAAAGGTTAAAAATAATTATTGGGAAAGAAAATCATTAGATAGATTGATTGATAATCTCATATTTTTTAGTAAAAATCCTTTTAAAGTTAAAAAAGGAAAAAGGACTCATGGACATGCAAAACAGTGTGGTGATTGCTGGGGGTGGGGGGAGGAGATTAAAAGGGGGATAAATGGTGATGGGAAAATATAAAAAACAGAATTATATAAAGAAAAACAACACCACAGAATTAATTTTAAAAGACAAACTTATGATAATGTACTTAACTTTATGCAAATATATTAGTAAAATTGTATACAATGGATAATTTTCTAGAAAAATAAATGATCAAAATGAATTAGACTTATTTACAATGAGGCATAGAGAATTTTTCAAAGGCCTTTCTAAAGCCCCAAGACTTGACACTTTTTTTGGTGAATTCAACTAAGTGTTTAAAGATCAGACAATTATTACGCTATATTAATGCTTCCAAAACAAAGAGAAATGAAAACTTTGAAATTATTTTAAAAGCATATGTGATATTTTTAGTAAAACATGACAGATTGCCTCTCAAAAGTAGTAACTGCATGCCAACCTCAACTACTGATAGCAATGCAGAATTGTTGTGTGTGTTAGTGGAATATGGCAGACCACTAAAACATCATCAAGTTAGCTTGTTCCAGAAATGTAAAAAAAATCAATAATGGAAAGTATATAACAATTACTCATCATGTTAATAACCAAATGGGAAACTCATCCTCCTTACAAACAATGCAAAGGCGTTTGTCAAAATTCAACACAAGTGCTAGACGAAGACATTGAAAAATCAACAGAAACTGCCTCAATGAAAGACCACACTTCTCAGCCCAGAAGGCATCATTCTTCACAATAGGGAACAATGGAACACCTGAGACTCATCCCCTCATGCCAGGGCCAAAACAAGAATAGGAGTTAGCTATGGTGCCTATTATTTATCATCCTTTTGGAAATATTAGCTTATCATAGACAAGGGAAGAAATTGGAAATGTAACCATTGGGAAGGAACAGGTAAACTATTGCTTTTCCCCAATGATTTCATTGTATAATGGAATAAAGCTTCAGAATCAAGTGAAAATTATAAACAACGTGAGAATAGAATGAAATAGCAGAGTATAAAATTATAGTTTAGAACACTGCTCCCTTTCTATGTGTGTATAAAAGATTCATTTTATTTTTTTATATATTCAGTTATAATTACATGAATGTGTGAAAATACTGGGTATAATATATAATATGAGAAAAGATCCCTTTTACAATTTAAAAATGAGATAAAATACTTGGAAAAAGTAACAAATATGTGCATATTTTATTTAAAATATAAAACTGCTGAAACTATTCAAAAATGATTTATATTAAAATGGTGTTTATTTACAGTGACATTTTAAAGTAGACTTTTAATAATTGACTTCCATTTTTTTGACTTATGACTGTACTTGAAAAGTCAAGGATATCTGAGTAACAGACGTAGTATAGTGTGGTGTCTGTCTCTGGACGAGCAATATTCACTCCAAAAATGTTCTCTGAGTTTTCACTCTCTTCCCACCCCCTCCTGTGTTACATCTGCCTTAGAATGGAAAGCAGGAACAAAGCTTGCATTTGGAAAACAGCAGGAATAGAGGCTCATTTGTTGTTGCACAATGGTTTCTGTCAAGCAAACAAAAAGGATGCTAACCTCCTCTGGTGGACAGTTACGCCTCCATCTAAAAGCTACTATGGTTGGTCTTATGCTTTGAAAACTCTCACAGTCAGAATATTCACCACAGAATAGCAATCTGACAACTGGGTGTGTTTAATGCCATTTATCGACACAAAAAGCTAAAAATTCTCCCAAGCCGTCTTTTATAAACAGTATCTCTCTCACTATTATTTCATTTATCCGATTTACTGTTTAATCAAAATGTATTTTCCAAGAAAACAATGATGTTTGAATGCTATTGGTATTCAGAACTGTCTATAAGTATTAATAAAGTATAATTAATGTCATGATTAAGTAGAAAATAATCAACTTCATTTAAGAGTAGTGAGATTTTCAGTCTTACATATTTTAATATTATATAGGCTAATGAAACCTGGTGCTGTGAAAAACAAGGCTGTGTCTGCCATCTGAGTTCTGGAAACAAGAGCCTGGCTTACTTCTATCAAGGTATGGGATAAATCAGCAATGGTATCATGTGTTCAATATTAAAATAAGTTACAGCATGGAGGATAAAATTGTAAATTTGAACTTAAGTTGAGTCTGGATATTCAACATATGATCTTAGGTAAATGATATAACTTTCTAGACTCAGTTTTCTTTACTGTGGAATAAAGATAATACAAGTAACTTCTCAAATAATAGTTGTGGGAATTAAAGGAAACAACTCTGAAGCAATCCTAAGGATATTTATCACTTAATCAGCATTGTGGTAACTGTTAGGTGTTTTTATTACTGACATTAAAACTATAAAGAGGTACATAATAAATTGTACACAACTCTGAAAACAATTAGATCACCCAGATCTTTTAAATTCAGTTTTCTCCATTTTTTGACAGGTAACTAACTATTCACAGCAGTCAATGAATTTGAGATAGATCTTATAGTTCTTCGAATTACCATCCTAATTGTGCTTCTAATGTGCTAGTCATAGGCTATGTCAATTCTTGAACTGTCTAGTTTAAAAAATAAAAACACAGTAGCTATCAACTTCAAGGTCAAGATGAAAGAGTGAGCCCATGCCAAGTTATGCCCAATACTTAGTGCTCAAAACACATTGATTTAGTTGGCATATATTCTAAATTACTTTAAAATGCATTTCTAAATGCAAAAATAACAAAGAGGAATCTCCAGAACGAGAAGAAATCTATAACACTGAAT
This sequence comes from Sturnira hondurensis, assembly GCF_014824575.4. Taxonomy (NCBI): domain Eukaryota; kingdom Metazoa; phylum Chordata; class Mammalia; order Chiroptera; family Phyllostomidae; genus Sturnira; species Sturnira hondurensis. The sequence continues at coordinate 31,807,883 of NW_028087015.1, read as the reverse complement.
GTAGAAGAAATATAGTTACAAATGGATGCTGTGCAAACATCGGAAGTGATCCTCTTGCCAATCAGAGTTACGCACAAATGGAAACTTGACATATTTTTTAAACCTTAGCTGTGTTTGCATTAAAATATTAACCACCCATTCATTATCACTCTGATGCAATGCAAACATTGACTGTAAGTGGAAGAACACTCTAAGATCAGGATAAATCAGCACACATGCACAAACTGAACATAAGCCACCACTATCACGAAGTCATGTTCTTGAAAAGGTACTAAACAAGAAAATAAACTTACAGGAAAAGAAACAAACATACACATGAAGTAAGAAAGTTGCAAGTTATGGAAAACTTTGTAGTCTTTTCCAAGAATATGAGAATTCATACCCAATATATGAAAAAGTATAGAGCACTGTTAAAGGAACAAAATTTATATACACTTAAAATTTAAAAAAATAAAATTTATTTACATCACCCACTGTACACAAGTAAGGATTCTGTAGCCCAAGTCCCAGGTTTAAAATAATCAAGGAAGACTATATCACAATTATTCTGGTGGGTAAATCATTTCAGGACTTAACATATCCCTGTTTCTCTAAGGCTTTTATATACTATGTGTCATTTCAACCCCACAAAACCGTATTACTGACTTCATTTTATACAAATCATGAAAGTAAGTCAAGAGGTTATATAATGGTAAATATCCCTGGGAGAATCTTTGAGAGCATATTTAAATGTACAATTTTAATATTCATTTGACATCAATTATACAACAGCTGAAAGAAAGACTTGTTGTATTCTGTGAAGCTGCTTTTATAGTGAGTAAGCCACCCTGATACAATTCGAGTGACCTTCCCTGATGCTGGAGTCGTGTGCAGAGAAGACAATGGTCAGCATGTCTTTTTCCTTCCCCAAACGACCATGTTTCAGCTGAGGCTCTGACATGAATGGCAATTAGCTCTCATCGCTCTTAAAAAAGAACAAAAACTGCAATGTTGAAAAAAATGTGCTAGATGTAAACAATGTAGACAGATATTTTCAAATCAATCCTTTAGAGAAAATGCATAAGATGTGGTGGAATATTCTGTGCCAAATATATATGTTGTTATTATGTCTTATTAATTTAAGGTTTATAAAAATATATGCAGAATAATTTTGGTTGTAAATCTCAGCACAGGCATTTCAGTGACAAAGAAGTACCTGGAATTTGAGTGAATGCATTTCTTTTTTTCTTTTATGGCTTTTCTATTTTAAGGTAAGTTGATAGCTTTGGCCATTCTTGATTGAGACTTATGCCTCACTGGAGACCTTAAGCAATCTCATCATTGGGTTACTCTGAATGTCCAAATATACTTTCAGATTCCTAGCAGAGGGCATTCTTTTTCATTTACTGCAAATAATATATTAAAGCCATTTTTATCATTCTTCCAGTCAAATAATCAATGTGATTTTAGATACATATAAAGCTCTAATTTCTGATCGATTTGTTTCTTTTATTTTCAACTCTCATACAAAGTAAAGCATGTATTAGTTTCAAAAAGAAAGCAAAAAAAGTTTTGTTTTGTTTTCTTTTCTTTCCCCAAAATTGATCCTATCTGAGATGTCCAAGATCTTTTTTCCACTACCTCTTCTTCCAACCATTTTCTAGACTTTCCCTGCCCCAATACTTCTACATAAAATACTGTTTTTGGCTCTCGGATGTTGTCTTTAGTGGGCATACACCTTCCTTTTACTTGCACGCACATCCCTCATTATATGAACAGCTTAGGCATTTTTTTATTTTGTGGGAAACATAATCAGTAATTTTTTTGGCACAACACAAATATATTTCTTGCCAATCTAACAAAAATAGGTATAATTTTGATTCATTTACACTGGACAACCACTGTGTTGGCTTTCTGTCACTTTTTTTTGACAATTTAAGGGAAAATTGGTCAGCATCCCTGACTAAATAGTCAGGTACTACATGTTTTAAAAATTCTTTCAGCACATGTTTTGAAAGTCACTGCATTATAGCAATATGTAAATAAATTCACAGTCCTCTATAATAGTTATGGAGGGCTGATCAATCTTTCTTCCAGTTAGGGTGTGAATCTAACAAGGGTTTCTTAGGTCTCTTTTTCAACTGCACATCTTGGCCATGACCACCCTTTCAATACGAGGCAGGTGTCATTTGCCCCAGTGAAACATGTGAAAGCAGATGTTCATGTGCTGTGAATGAGCTAGCTACTCTGGGGCAGGTAGTCCTAGGGCAACTATCAAACATCCTCAAATCGGCAAGTTATTTTCATACCTAATTGGTAGTTTAGGTATGAAATTGCTCCTTCGTTAGAGAAAAAAAATTAGTTTCTCTAATTATTTTTTTAGAAAATTAGTGAGTGATAGAGCTCACTTTTCCCTATGGTCCATTAAATATTGATGGCTAGAAAAAACCCGCAGGATTCTGTGGAAATAGACATGTGTTATCTATATATGTACTCCAGTGACATCAGGTTAGATTTGTTTCTTAACTATGCTATATCTGGATCAGGAACCCTAGCATTTGCTGGGACAAGTACACTGTCTTTCTCCAATCAAAGACCTTTATTTTCACTGTATTTTAATTGCTTTTTTCATGTTTCCCTAAAGGTGTTCTGAAGGGAAATGGCTTCTTGTCTTTAGCTGTTGTACCACTGGGCACAGAGTTTGAAAGCACAGGTGATGTTAGTAAACACAAATGGAGTGGAACTGCTTTAAAATATCTCCCTCCACCCACTACCCGCTCCCCTAAACCCATCATTCATGTCAGGTTTAAGTAGTCTAGAGTGCCTAAGATTTATTCACAGTGTGATTGCAAACTACCTGGCAGTTGGCTCTTTTTTTCCCCATTGATTGAAACATCCAAAATTTGTCAAAATTTCAAAGTCTGCTAGAGATAAATGTCCCTGAACAAGTGCTATTTTTGCTGATATGCTCACTTCATGAATTGTATTGTCAGGACTGTGATACCCTTGGAGCAGCCATTAGGTCCTCAAGGAAAAGTCACTGTTTTCATGGTAATAAACCACATTTTCTATGACATCCCATTCAGAATTGTCTATATGCTCACTGGGTACAATGATCTATTTAGCAGGCAACAGAAGCTGTGTGTAGCTGTGTGTCCAATTACAAAAAATCAGAGATTTACTTAGCTTTAGAGAAAAGTTACAATGAGCAAGTCATTCCCATTAACTTAGAAAATTCACAATACAACAAAACATAACATATTTTTGGGTAGAGGGAATATATTTGAAATAGAGAAAATCTCCTGAAGTAATGTGGCAGGTAAAATATGGGAAATAATGGTCTTTGAGCAGGAAAATTAGGTTTGTTGACATAGAATGATGGGGCAAATATATTATAAATTGGAAAAGCATACCATAAAATAGCAGGTTGATATTTAATTTATTAAGTAAAATCTTAAAACAGTTTAAAAAATTTTGCTTGTAGCTGCATAAATTCAGTTTTGGGCATGGGAAAAGACAGCTAAATTAAAGTGTGCTTGGAAAGAATGAGCAAGAAATCATGCTGATATAAAACAAAAGCTTCTGTGTGTTACCTCTCTCATGGTATTGCATTTATTATGTGATATAAAACTCTCCAGGGCTGGAGGCATTTGAAGTAGAAAGTAATAATACAGTGAACAGACAAATTATGCAAACATATGTGGATAATGAATACATCTCTATTCTACTTTTCATAGATAAGAAACATTAATGGACATGTACAATTTCTTTAACTGTACCCTATAAATACCAGCAGAATTTTGATCAAACAAATGTAACACCAAAAAATACTTTACTGATTAAGCAAAGCAAAATGAAACAAAATGAAAAAACAAAACAAAACAAAAACCCCAAACCATAGCTTCTGCAGTCTTTTAGGAGAAGGAATGCAGTATCACTAAAGGAAAAAATAAGTAAAATAATTCATAAAGGCAAATTGAGTTTTTGTCCCGTAAAAAAGATAGCTCTAAATCAGAATGTTTGTAATAAACCGTTTTCATATACATGGGTCTTTTTACAACATGGGTGTTTAAGTGTGACTTTTTTAACAGAAAGATACCAAAGACAGTATATAGACACTTTGAAATTCTTTTGGATTCTTTCCTTTTCGTACAGCTCTTAATTTTTTATCTTCTAGAATATGGTTCATGTGAAAAAATAAACTCAACAAAAATTTGCATATATTATCCCAAGACTTTTTCACTTCCTGTTTTTATAATTTTATTTTTATTTGATAATTCAAGTATAACTTTTGTTAATAAGAGTTCAACAACATATGAAATGAATTAATTGTGTTCATTTTAAACACTGCTATTTTGTATTTTAAACCTTAATTGAATTAAAATCTCATCCAGGATATGAAGTAAAAAAAAGATGATGAAATATAAAGTAATTCTGTGATCTTGGTGACCTAAACTTGCCATTAACAACCTAAGTTAATGCTTAGAGGAAAATTTTATATATAAATTATCAAAAAGTGAAGGTTTCAAAGTGTTAGTATTTGGCAATATCCCAAATGTAGGACCGAAAAAATAAATAACCATCTATTTGACAGCTCTTGGCTTTTCGCCTTGTTTGAATAAAACATTTAAGTACTATGCCAGCAATTAATAGCACGAGTAGGCAAATGTCCAGATATTGAAATCTATTCTGCACTTTTTAAAGGCTTTTACTACACTTATTATAAGTTATTATGTTAATAATCTCCTATAACCTTCAGAAACAGTTGATGGGGAGGTTATCTCCTGGTTCACAAACAAGGTATCTCCCATGCCAAGGAGTGGGGAAGCCAAGACCCCTTCTTTAGGTGGGTAGTGTTGCTTTGAATCTTGACTCATATCTGTCCCATCAAAAGTCCACCCTCGTCACTAACTTATAAGGATTTCATTTGTACTTCTAAGTGAAGGATAACTTAGAATATTAAAAAGATAATACACATTTACATTATCTCAATTTTCTTTATGGATCTTTTTAAGCATTAGGTAGATTCCTTCTGTTTGAGGCCTTTCCTCTGGAGTAAAATAACATCATTACTTCAGATTCACTTTTTAAAGATTCTGAGTACAAATACCTGTGGAAACGTAACTCAGAAGGAAATAATTGTTCTGTTACATTTATTGTTATAGGAGTCAAAGAAATATATATAGAGAATGGTAGTAAAAATATTTTTATTTGTGTGTGTATATATATATATATATATATATATATATCAATGCATTTATTTGTATAGGGTTCAGGTCTAATGAAAACATTTTGAATTTACATGCAATTCTCTTCTGTCCATGTTTCCATTATAGACCAGTTTTTGGTTTAGGAAATTTCCTCAGTAATGCATGTGTAAAGCTACGTGTTTGAGGACTCTTACTTTAGACCTGCATTCTACTATTTTATGATTGTTCAGAACTATTTAAGTGTTTGTCCATTTTTTGGTACATTTTGGACTATTTATTAACTAAAGAGATGCATTTAGTTTTGCTGAGCCAATAACTTTAGTTAATAGTTTACATTTTTCAACAGATTTTATATGGCTACCTTCAAGTTTTCTGAAAGAAATGGGTGGTGATATTGGATGGCAAATAGAAAAAAGTAAGTAAAAAAGGCAGAATAATAGATTATAACTTGTATGTTTTATTTATCTTGACATTCTTAAAACCAATCCATGAGAGCAGTTGTTTATTTCATCTAGGTATAATACCAAATATAGCCCTATAAAACATAAAGAATTGAGATATATTTTTAATTTAGAATTGTATTTTGCTTTTGCTTTCACATTATAGTGTTCTCTGTGGATTAATTTTTCCTAATTAGATCGCAGTCAAACAAAATAAGAGTTATATTTAGTGAAGTGATTTCTGGACTATGTTTCCCTATGGTAATTGTGGCACTGATCCCCCTCAGTGCTTCTGAGCAACCACCTGTTAAGCTTTGTTGTGTTAATTTCTAAAGTTTGGTCCTTAGACTTTTTCACCACTGCCATCGGACTGTGGGAGTTCTTTATGACAGGGGTCCCCAACCTGCAGGTTGTAGGTGGGTACCGGTCTGGGCCTGTTAGGAACCAGGTGCACAGCAGGAGGTGAGCTTGAATGTACTGGGCTTGAATCCTCCTGAAACCATCCCACCATCTCTGGGCACCTGGTCGGTGAAAAATTGTCTTGCACAAAACCAGTTTCTGGTGCCAAAGATTTTGGAGTTGGCCGCTTTAAAGCACAAGAACGGGGGTTCCAAAGTACCTGGGAGTATAACTACGCACTAGTCCCAACGACTCCTGCTGGAGGAGGAGAGCCCAGCGCTCTCTCCTGCCTGGAGTCAGACCAAGTTGCAATTGCAGGGCTGTGCTGCGTGAACACAGTAGAGCTGAAGCTTTACCTAAACTTACATGCATTCTTGGTTTCTTTCTCTTGACCTGCTTATCCTACTCTCCTATACTTTTTGCCCCCTGAAGGAATGCTTAATAAATCAGTTGCAAGACAATCTCTATCTAATGTTCAACCAAGGAGTCTAAATTATTATCTTATATCTTATTTCTCTAAAGCTGGTGAACATTAATACAGTGTGAATTGAGTGATAAGTATGTGCTGTAATTCCTAGTCATGGAGTATGCACTGAGGGTAACCAGGTGAAACTGAGGGTGACAACAAACCCAAAATAACAGTGGGCTGAGAAAGGTCAAGGTTTCCTTCTCACACATGCATGCAGGCAATTCAGATTTAGCATGGAATTTATTGAGCATCAGGGACAAACGTTCCTTCTATTTTCTGTCTTTTCCAATAAGAAAACATATATTCTAATCAAATATGATTGAGTCTGCTTTACAAACTTCCATAAGACTCAAGAAAAAAAGGTAGACAATTCTCTTTTTAAAGACCCTTTTCAATAGTTTAAAAGGTCACTTTTGGACTGAGATTGAAGTACCAGCTTTTGAGAAAGGAGGCTGAGAAATCAAGTTTTTATTTTGCGTGGCCATATGTTTAGTAAATATCGACAGCATGCTTTAAATAGAGAGTAATGGGAGGAGGAATATTGGGAAAGAAAGAGCAGCAGCTGTCATAGCAAGAAAAAATGGAATATATATTTTAAGCATTGAATACATCATGCAGGAGTGTTTTAGGCATTCCAAAAACGTCAATTGGAAATGTCTCAAGGTTTTTTTTATAACCAGTTAACTGTCTGTTTTTGTTATTTTAATTGAAGTAATAAGTCTGAAATATAAAAAATAAATAAATTTGGCATAAGAGTCTGTTAAATGACTGCAGATGACTTTTAAAGCTAATCAGTGTATTCTAGCAGTCAACACATTACCCCAAAAATCTGTTTGGATATAAGACTTCCTCTCCAAAAAAATTCACTCTTGTTATATGACTCTAGAGAACTGTTTCAGCCACTTAAAAAGACAAAGATGCTGGTCTCCTTTGTGTTGAGATTTTTCAGAAAGATTCCCATGAATGAATAGTTATGGAAACACCAACTCAAGTATCTTAGATTCTGCAAGTCTACTCAGAAATATGGTTATTGAGAAAATTACCATTTTACATAGTAAAAGAACCTGTATCTGGAAAAAGTTTTCATCAAACCGACAAATGCTCAGTGTCACTCTGGCTTCAGAGAGAGTCCCAGAAGCTCTAACACAAATTCTCTCATTCAGGTTTTACAGAAATGTACCCAATATGGTTTATTTAGTAAAATGCAGTTTAAAATCTTTATAAAACTCTTGTTTAATGAGGGTTTTAAACTCCATAAAAAACAAGTATATTATAGGATCTGTTATATTTACATTTTGTCTCTAGGACTTAAGTAATGCCTGACCTAAAGTAAAAATATAATGTTTACTGAATTTAATATTAATATAAGTGTGCTGATGGATAAGTAGTGAATATTAGTATTTTGCTTTTAGTGATCCAAATTTGGATGAATAATCTTATTACTCTAGCTAGAAATTTCAGTGTCAGAAAGCCTAAGTTTACTCTCCTGCCAATGTTGAAATCATTTTCTCTATGACCCAAACAGCAAAGAATACTTACAAATGAGAACATACATTTTTCTAAAAATCGGAGTACTGTTGTTTAGAATGTGTATTCTGTGTGCCACTCTAAGTGATAAAGACACAGAGGTCAACGTCATGTATATCGTGATCATACTTTCAAAGACAGAATGGAAGGTTAGTGTCTATTTACATAGAGCAAATAAATAAATGAGTAAATTTTAAAAAGGTTTAATGAATAAAATAACAAGAAAACTAGAAGAACTGAACTTTTTACTGATTGCTTGCAGAAATACATATTTCAGCCCTTAGAGATTATTCTCTGGGGGTTATTTTATATTCAGAGGAGTAATTTCTCTGACAAAAGAGAATTTACTCCAGGTTTTGGGGAAAGGACTCAGTGAGCTGTGCTGGCAAACACCACTTGGATCCATGGCCGGTATGTTTAGTCAGGTCTCAGGGGTAATATAGTAAAAGGCATCAAATGATTTTTGTTTTAAGTCATCACAGTAGAGTTAAAATTCAGTAGGAATTCACACAGATACAAAAAGTTCAAACAATTTATGACTGCAAACATAGAAAAAGGAATTGAATAGAATGATCTGGAGAGTTCAAATCACTTGAAGAAGGTACTCTTTGGTGTACAGAGAGTGATAGGTAATTACTCAAAGTCTGAAACATCTTGACACATGTTTGCAAAGCTCTAATTTACGTTCCACGTGCAATCTTGCCTATAGTGTTTCATATTGTAATATATAACTGCCCTACAGGTAGTATATAATTGACAAGTATATTTTCCCTCTATTTCTTATTTTTCTTTATATCTAAACACAATATTTTCTCTCCAACAAGTTCTCTGATTTCATATATGTGTGTGTGTATATATCATATATATAATATATACATACATATATATGAACTTTTACACATTTTGTATATGTAGACATACCTATAATATATATAGGAGGACATGCATGTGTATATATGAATATATGTATGTATATAATGCTTATTATTTTAATGAAATAAGTATGATGTTATTAATATAATGCAAATGTATTAAATATATGATAATCTATCTACTATGTTCCTGGAACACTTCCTAGCTTTCCATATGACAGAATTTTATGTATTAATTGACAATTAATTTATGTAATTAGTTTTATTTATACTTCAGTGACTTGTTCTTTTGTTTACATAAAATATAAGCAAACATTTTCAGAGTAAATATAAATTTTGAAAAAAAGAGAATGGGTTTAATATTTGGTGTACTATAAAAACTTGGAGAATCATGAAATAGATACATTTAATCAGTTTTAGCATAGTTTATTTTTTTCAATTGAGCTATAGATGGTAGATTAGAATTCTTTAAAAACCTAATAACTTTTGATTGTGATGAAAGCAAGAAAAAGTGAAAATTAAAAAAAGAAACAGGTCAATATTTCTGTTAGTTTTTGTGATTTATGGAAAAATTATTATGATTTGATATTATTTAACTATATTTTATTGTCACAGAGTAAAGTGATAATTTAGAAGCAAGATATACTGGAAAATTGTGTATTTGTTGCTGATTTCACTATAGAAACTATAATATACTATGCTTAAAATTCGATATCAAGGCAAGTAACCTTAACCTACCAAATTATATTGTTTATAGGTTTTCACTTTGTTGAAAGAAGCATAGTCAATTGTTATATGTACCATTTTGGGGTTGCTTCAGTAAAGCTACAACCCTTCAATAAACATAATTTAAATTGATTTGCAAGTATTCTTTTTAAATAAACTCATGCTTGGATTATTCTTTATTAAAGACAATATCACAAGATGAATACAAATGAGATCAGAGATTTATGTCAGTTCAATCACAATCACTCATGGTGAGAAGGAATTTCATGGAGCAAGAATATAAAATCATTGCTTGTCTTCCTCTTAAAATGAGAATCTATGTGCTGGAATCAGAGCGAGGTGCTCACAAGCATGCCTTAATTTACTGAATAATGACTTTGCTTTTTCGGCAGAAATTCAAGTCAGATGAGGGACTGAAGGCATACTCGGTGGGAAGTAACTGTATTTCCCCAGAGCTGATGAACTTTGGAATGGAGATAAATTGAGAAAAAAAATGAAAAGCAGGCACCCTACTGTAACTGTAGCAAGCACTCACACTTACAAATGGAATAGGTAGCAATGCCTGCCTGCCGAGATGAATGGCTAAAGAAGAAAAGAAACAATTTTCAGCTCTTCTTGATTCTACATTATTTTTGTCGTGAGTGCTGCATGAAAGCTAGTAAAATGATCCCTGAATGCCATTACCTCCAGAATGGATTTAATGGGCTAAATGGCAGCAGGTCATGGTTACCACTGAGGGAGAGGTAATTATAGTTGTGCCATATTTTTGTTTAAGAAAGTGTTGTAATGTCCAGTCCATTTTATTTTTGAGAGACTATGATAATAATACTTTTATCCTTATTTCTTTAGACATGTATCGGCACTTCAAACACTGCGCCCAAAACCTACCACATCCATTATCGGTGAAAAACTATAGGATAACACTGACCTCGAAATAAGAAAATAAAGCCTTTGTGTTTCTTATAATGTTTATCTAGTACTAAGCTATTCTTCAGAAAACAAAGATACGACTTTAGTAAATAAATTTAATGAGACATGCATCATATTATATTTCTACACATTTAATAATTTTCCTTATGATAATCTACTGATAAGTAGAGTACAAGATGGCATATAAAAAACTTTGTATGGTATTTTATTTGTATGCTATTTTAAATGTTCAACAGAAATTAGTTTGTGATTAAATTTTAATGCTAAAATATGAGTTCTCCAGTACAAATCCAGTCAAAATATATGATGTGATGAAAAACAATGAGAATTTCTATAATAAGAATAGGATGAGTATTCTAGATTTTTGTGGTCTTATTTTATAATTTTCTGGCTGATTTGCAAGCTTTTTGTTATTTTTAATTTGACATTGTTAAAATAACTGTATAAAGAAAAGGAAAATGAATAATTATTTTTCTTAAATTTTAGATGGGGCAATTTTTTTAAAGATTTTATTTATCTTTAGAAAGGAAGGGAAGGAGAGAGGGAGATAAATATCAATGTATGGTTGCCTCTCGTGCATCCCGTGCTGGGACCTGGCCTGCAACCCAGGCATGTGCCCTGACTGGGAATTGAACCGTGATTCTTTGGTTCACAGGCCTGTGCTCAATCCACTGAGCTACACCAGCCAGGGCCTAGATGGGATATTTTTTTTAATTTTAATATTATAATGGTAAAATATATTATGCGTAGTATTTGAACTATGCATATGATATTATAAACTTATTCTAAATAAAAACTTAGGGATTAAAAACTAGTGGAGGTGTTTTCATTTTTTTTTTTTTTAGAGAGGGGGAGGAAGGGAGAGAAACAACAATGTGTGGTTGGCTCTTACATAGCCCCCACTGGAGACCTGGTCTGCAACCCAGGCATGTGCCCTGACTGGGAATCAAACCTGCAACCCTCTGATTTGCAGGCCTGCACTCAATCCACTGAGCTATACCAGCCAGGCTGTTTTTATTCTTTAATAGGTACTTAGGAAAGAAATGTGCAACCCTGACTGGAGTGGTTCAGTAGGTTGGGCATTGTCCCACAGACAGAAAGGTCACTGGTTTGATTCCTGGTGGGGATGCATTTCTGGGTTGTGGTCCTGGTCCCCGATTTTGGGCAGGGGAGAGACAGCAGATCAATGTTTCTCTTATACATTAATGTTTCTCTCCTTCCCTTCTCCTCCCTCTAAAAATAATTTTTTTAAATATGTGATTCACTATATGGACAATATTCAGTGTTAAATGAAACATGGATGGTTGTGTATAATTAACATTCACGTATGTTCAAAACTAATTGACTGCCCATACTTTGTGTGTACATACACATATATACAGATGAGGGTAGCAATGTATCAAATCTCAGAATTAATACCTTTTAATTGATTTACCTTGTAATCATACATAAGCAAAAATTAAATATTTAGGATATGCAATTTTAATTTGAACATGTAAGTTGCTTCAAGTAAGATTAAAGTGTCATTCTCTAAGGAAATTACACAAAGGGAAATTGACCTGTGAGTCAGTATATGGCAAGAAGAGTAAAAGCTTTTTTACTTAAGTTACTTATACCTGGAGCAAGTAATCCCAAAGCCAGGATAGCCCCAACTACTAGGAGGATTTAGAGGAATATGAAGACTCCAGATAAAAAGAAGATGCAAAATTTTCATTGCACTGCCCATAACTCCCATCCTTTGTATACACAATTGATGATATTGAAGTATTCCTGGGATATACTACACCTGGAAGCATTTCATCCTGTTGACTGCTTTGTGTAGCTCAATGCATAAATATGTTTCCACATCTTCTTTTATAAAGGAATCTTCCTATATAACTATAGCTGATGGCATTTTCCACCAAAACTAGAACAAACCCAACATGAAGGTGACTTTTATATATGTGCTGTGGTTTAAAACTATGATTGACACAATCTAAATAAAATGTGAATCAACAACAGTATTTTAATACAGCTTTCTAGAGAAGAGAAATAAAAAGAAGGATACGGATGATTTCCTTTACTTCTATCCTATAGTTCTCCAGAGTCCCAATCAATATTCCTTAAATATGTACGTGAGTTGATAAATACATTTATCTATAAGAAACGAAAATTTTTTGCCCTGGCTGGTGTAACTCAATGGGTTGAGCACGGGCCTGCGAACCAAAGTATCACGGTTCAATTCCCAGTCAGGGCACATGTCTGGGTTGCAGGCCAGGTCCCCCATTGGGGGCATATAAGAGGCAACCACACATTGATGTCTCTCTCTCTCTCTTTCTCCCTCCCTTCGCCTCTCTCTAAAGTAACTAACTAAATAAATAAATAGAGCTTTAAGAAAATAAAAAGAGATAGGATGTCATTATGTATATACCATACTTTCTAAGAAAAGAACATTTCTAATGTACATTTGATTCAACTGGAGTACAATATACAGAGCTTCTGATTCTGATTTTATTATACCTAAAGATGACAAAAATAGCTGGCTCTTAAGTAAATTTCTATTATTCTTCAAATTGTCCAAGCTGTTTTTTGCATAAAAATTCAATTTGCAGATTGCGTAAGTGGAAAATTCTGCATACACTAATCAACAGACTGGAGTACTTAGATTTTAAAGCCATAGGTTTTGCTGATGAGAACCAAAGTGGTACATTGAGTTTTATTATATATGGGAAAAAGAAATACGTTATTATCTTAAGAATAAACTCCAGCAGAATAGTTCTATTATATTAAATTACTCGTAATTGCTTGCATAGCACTCAATTCAAGCAAAGTTCTCTCATCATATGATGCCTAGTATTTTAACAGTGGAATTGACTTCTTTTCCAAGGGAAGAGACCCTTTACAATTTAAACTGTTTCTAAAAAAGTAAAGATTTCATGTTTTAAAGGTGTGACTTATGTATTAGGGTAAGGCATGTTACAGACGAGAAATCTAAAGATTTCTATAGTGGGGTCTCTGTTCCTCAGACAACCAGGGATTCAGGCTGACAGAAGTTCTGCCACCTACCATGGCAACATCTGGTCCATGTGAACATTCTCAGTGCTGCAACAGGGAGAGACATTGGAGGCTTGAGTGTGTCCCTCTTCTAGTGGTAGACACCACTATTATTCAGACCGCATTGGCTGCAATAAGAAACATGACATTGCTGAACTATAAGCAGGACAAAAAAAATACGGTCAATAGAATATTTGGTGAGTGTTGTCATTGAAATAATTTGTATGGTATAAGGAGAAAAAAGGAACTAAAGCAGGAATCAAAAGTTACTATAATATATTTTGATTCGAGAAGGCAAAATCATTTAAAATATAATGAACTGTTTCAAATGTTCATAGCTATATTTTACATATAAATCTCTGTATCCAGATCTGGCTGATAGTAAGTGCATAACCAAACTGAACATCATAACATATGAACCCTTAAACATAATATTCTAGATAGTATTCTAAAGATCTTTGTGGCAGATGTTCATGAATATATGTGTTGTGAGATATAAGAAGTTCTCCTGAAGTAGATTGCCCGCAAATTCCCTACCTTAACTCCCACAGCACTAAAATTTCTATACTTAAAAACAGGATTATAGAGAGAAGACTCCACGTCCCCCTCCACACAGGAGAGAAACCTGGCTGATCTACAGAGGAACGGAGTGGACAGCAAACAGTACCAAAGCATATATGAGAACAGGAGACCAAAAACTGTAGCAGACATTGAAAAAGCCGATAGTAAGAAGAGTGCTTTAGGGCCTGGCTGGCGTAGCTCAGTGGATTGAGCGCGGGCCTGCGAACCAGAGGATTGCGCTTCGATTCCCAGTCAGGGCACATGCCTGGGTTGCAGGCAGGTTCCCTGCAGGCCAACTCCCAGCAGGGGTCGCACAAAAGGCAACCATACATTGATGTTTCTCTCCCTCTCTCCTTCCCCTCTAAAGATAAATAAATAAAATCTTTAAAAAAAAAAGAGTGCTTCAGGACAATAAGGCCCCAGTGGGGACCAGGGAGGCTGTAGCCCCAGGCACGGGCCAGCTGGGATGGCCACAGGGCTCTTGGGAAAGAGCTGTGTCTGTGCTCCCTCCCCAGCCAAGCAGGGTTTGAGCAGCACTGGGAGAGACCTGGTTGCTTGAAGTCACAGAGAGGGGAGTAAGTACCCAGTGGAAAACATGTGGAGGCTGTGAGCACCCACGCATAGCCTTGGGAAGAGTGTGCACTACAGCCATGTGACTGGAGGTGGCCTGGCCGGGCACACAGGTCCGCAACCCAGGGAGAGAGAGCTTTGTGAAATACCCGGGGACCATACTTGTGGACCTGGAGTAAGCACATGTGCCTCCAAAGACCAGGAGCCTGCATCTGTAAACCCACCCCTCAGCCTGCTGCAGTCAGCAAGAACAGAAAAACCAGCAAGAAGGTTTTGTTGTTGTTGTTGTTGTTGTTTGTGGTTTTGCTTTTTGTTTGTTTGATTTTTTAAAGTAATTTTTTTAATTTTAAATTTTTATTATTTTTATCTCTCAATCCCTTTTGCTTCTCTTTCCTTCTTTCTGGTTTTATTCCTTCTTCCTTTCTTTCCAATTTTATCTCTTCTACCTTCCTTAGTCTGCTTTTTTAAAAAAATACCCCCAAATGAGACAAAAAACCCTGGAACTGTGAAAAGACCAGAGTTGGACCCAAAGAGGGGGCATCCCAACAGCCGAGACAGAGAGACAAATTTCACTTTGCTATTGCAGAGAACCTGCAAGATATTGCATATTTGTGTTATTATTTACACATTATTCTTACATCTTTTATTATTCTTACATCTTTTATATGAATAATATTTTTGTATTTATCATCTTTCTGTTTAGTCTTCTTTGCTTGGCTGGTTATATTGTATTGTTTGACAGGTATCTCCTGTTCTCTCATTCACAGCGCATTGCTAATTTACTGTACGTCACCTGTGTTCCATTAGCACACTATTGAATGTCCACTACTCCCTATTCTTGATATTTAGATCTCATAGATTCTGTCATATGATCATTGCTCTAATATTATTGTAAATAATACCTATTGCATACTATTGTAAATATTACAAAACACCCCTCCCAGATCTTAGCCCACTTCATGATTTCCTGAACTCTATTACTGTAGTGGTTAACTCTATTCTCTCACACACTACACCTATTTACTATTCTTTACTCTCACCTTATCTCAGAATCTGACCTTCCACAACCTCACTGCTTTCTAGATCCAACTCACGAGCCTTCCCTTCCCAAAAAGAGTCTTATCTTCTTTCCATCCTATCTAAAAAGTGGCTAGTTGAATGGTATATCACAGTTGACACTATGCATAGCCAAATAATCTCCTATCTTCTTTACTGGCTGCTACTGTAAATAGCATAGAATACTCTCTTGCTGTCTTAAAGCATTTTGCCTTACCCCTCCAAATGATCGCAAAAAAGAGTAGGTGGAAGTGGTGAACACCAAGATACCTGCAGGAGACTGCACCACTGAATCTCACAGGTATTCTACCACAGAAGTTCACACCATAAACCCAGGGAGTCAGAACAGATCAGTTTAAAAAGCTGAGGCTAACAAGAAGAGTCTCACAAACAGTGGGAAGACAAAGAAACTATCCTCAAATGAAATGAAAGGAGGAAACCTCAGAAAGAATGCTAAATGAAATAGAGACAACTCAACTATCAGATACCGAGTTCAAAGCAATGGTTATCAGGAAGCTCCATGAGCTCACAGTGAATTACCAGAAACTACAGGGAAACTATAATGAACTCGCTGCAAACTATATCAACATGAAAAAGAAAATAGAAACTATTAACAAGGGCCAAGAGGAAATGAAGAATACAGTATCTGAACTGAAGAACACAGTAGAAGGAATCAAAAGCAGGATAGATGAAACGGAAGATTGGATAAGCGAGCTAGAGGGCAAAGTAGAAAAAAAAACACCCAGAAAGAGCAAGAAAAGGAAAAGAGGCTCAGAAAGAATGAAGAGGGATTAAGAAAAATACAAGGCAATATGAAACAAAAGTAACAATATCCAAATAATAGGGATACCAGAAGGAAAAGAGGAGGAGAAAGGGATAGAAAACCTATTTGAAAAAATAATGATGGAAAACTTCCCCAATTTGATGAGAGAAAAAGTCACACAAATCCAGGAAACACAGAGAGTCTTAATCAAGAAGAACCCAAAGAGGCCCAGACACATCATAGTAAAAATGGCAAAATTCCAAGACAAAGAAAGAATCTTAAAGGCAGCAAGGGAGGAAAAGGAAATGATATACAAAGGAGCCCTGATAACATTAGCAACTGACTTCTCAGTGGAAATGCTCCAAGCCAGAAGAGAATGGCAAGAAATATTCCAAGTAATGAGAACCAGAGGACTATAACCAAGACTACTTTCCCCATCAAGACTCTCAATCAAGATAGAAGGCCAAATAAGGAGCTTCCCAGACAAAAGAAGTCTAAAAAAATATGCCTCCACCAAACCAGCTCTGCAAGAAATACTAAAAGGACTGCTTTAAGGAAAGGAAGAAAAAGAGAGAGAGAGAGAGAGGAACACAGGTAGGTACAAAAATGACAATGAATAAGAACCTATCAATAATAACCTAAAACATAAATAAATTAAATGCTCCAATTAAAGGACATAGGATAGCTGATGGATAAAAAAGCATGACCCACATACATGCTGCCTACAAGAGACCCACATCAGGACAAAAAAATCTACATAGGTTGAAAGTAAAGGGCTAGAAACAGATTCTCCAAGCAAATGGACAGGAAAAAAAAGCCAGGGTAGCAATACTCATATCAGACAAAACAGACTTCAAAAAAAGGTCCATAAAGAGAGACCTAGAAGGTCACTTCATAGTTCTCAAGGGAAGAATCCACCAAGAAGACATAAACATTGTAAATATATATGCACCCAACATAGGAGCACCCAAATACCTAAAGAAAATCTTAGAGGACTGCATGAAAGATAAAGACGGCAACACAATTACAGTAGGGGATTTTAACACCCCACTGTCAAAAATGGACAGATCTTCCAAACAAAATATCAACAAAGATATTGTGGGATTTAATAATGCCCTAGATGAAATGGACTTAACTGATATATATATATAGAGAGAGCCCTTCATCCCAAAGGCACTAAATACACATTCTTTTCAAATGCACATGGACCATTTTCAAAGATAGACCACATGATAGGACACAAAACAAGACTCAACAAATTCAAAAAAATTTAAATTATACCAAACATTTTCTCTGACCATAAGGGACTGAAACTAGAAGCCAACCCCAAGGGAAAAAACCCGAAACACTCAAAATCTTGGAGATTGAATAGCATGCTATTAAACAATGAATGGTTCAAGAATGAAATTAGAGAATAAATAAAAAAAATTCTAGAAACAAATGAAAATGAACTCACAACAACTCAAGATTTGTGGGACACAGCGAAGGCAGTCCTAGGAGGGCAGTTCATAATGATACAGGCCTATCTACAAAAGTAAATAAAACATTTCACACAAACAACTTAACCCTATGCTTACAAGAACTTGAGGAACAACAACAAAGACAGCCCAGAGGTAGAAGAAGGAAGGAAATAACCAAGAGCAGAGCAGAATTAAATGACATAGAGACTAAAAGCACAATTCTAAGGATCAATGAATCCAGGAGTTGGTTTTTTGAAAAGATAAACAAAATAGATAAGTCTTTAAGTAGGCTCATCAAGAAAAGGAGAGGACCTAAATAAACACAATCAGAAATGAAAGAGGAGAGATTACAACTGAGCCCACAGAAATACAAAGGATTGTAAGAAATTACTATGAAGAACTATATGCCAAGAAATTTGAAAACCTGGGTGAAATGGACACATTTCTAGAAAAACACAATTTTCCAAAACTGAATGAAGAAGAAATGGAATGCCTGAACAGACCAGTAACAGCAGAAGAAATTGATGCAGTAATCAAAAAACTCTTGGCGCTGGCTGGTGTAGCTCAGTGGATTGAGTGTGGGCCTGTGAACCTGACGATCGCAGTTCGATTCCCAGTCAGGGCACATGCCTGGGTTGCAGGCCAGTTCCCAGCAGGGGCCAGTTCCCAGCAGGGGATGCATGAGAAGCAACCATACATTGATGTTTCTCTTCCTCTCTCCTTCCCTTCCCCTCTAAAGATAAATAAATAAAATATTAAAAAAAAACCCACCTCCTGACACACAAAAGCCCTGGACCAAGTGGTTTCACAGGAGAATTCTACAGAACATTTAAGGAACAGTAGCCCCTATCCTTCACAGACTATTTGAAAAAATTAAAAATTATGAAAGAGTCCCAAACTCTTTTCATGAAGCCAACATCATCCTAATCCCAAAATGAGATAAAGACACAACAAAGAAAGACAACTTCAGGCCAATATCGCTGATGAACATAGATGCTAAAATCCTTGACAAAGTATTGGCAAACCACATCCAACAATATGTTAAGAAGATCATACACCATGACCAAGTGGGATTCATCCCAGGGATGCAAGGATGGTTCAACATTCACAAATCAGTAGATGTAATACACCAGATAAACAAAAGCAAAGACAAAAACCACATGATCGTATCAATAGATACAGAAAAAGCACTTGATAAGGTCCTGCACTCATTTATGATAAAAACACTTAGCAAAGTGGGAATAGGGGGAGTGTTACCTAACAGAGGTCCGGGGGGGGGGCAATATTTGGCCCCCCAAACTGCTACAGAACAACAGGGGCCCCTCCCAAGGATGATATACTAATACCTATGGGGCTTGTCTGTCCACTGCCCGAGGAAAGACATCTCTCAATGCCAGAGATTTATGAAAAGGAAAGGAAAGGTTTATTTAAAGCTATACAGACTTAAAGTAGTGACACAATGTTCCCATTAATATATCAGAGTCCTTTAGGATAACCACAGACACCCACAGCACTTCATTCCCCCGCTGCCCTAATTCAGGGTACTATATCTCAGGAAAAGAAGGACATGTCTATGTTTCAGGCTGCTGGCACCATCAGCTGTGTTGCCATCCATCTAATTACTTCAAAGTCATGTGGCACCTTCTCAAAGTCCACTGGCAAAGAGTTCTTTCACCCTTTTTTCCAGGCAAAGTCTCTCCTGCTTCCCAGGCCATGCGGCTAAAGGGAGCATGCCAAAGTTGCGTGGGCCTCTTCTACCAAAGCTGCAGGGGTCAGCACTCTGACCAAAACTGCATGGTTCTTTCCTTCACATGGCTGTGGAGAGGGTAGGGTCACCACAATGGCAAAGCCGAGTAGTGGTTCCTTACTCTGCCAAAACCCCATGGCTCTCTTCTTCACCTGGCTGCAGAGGTCCCCATTCTTCCAGAATCACGTGGCTCTCTCTTTCACCTGGGCGAGAGGGGGTCCTCACTCCGTCCAAACTGTGTGGCTCTCTCCACAATGGCTTCCACGTCTGCATTTAAATCCCCGTGCCAGTCCTTCTTTGCAGCCCCATTTCTGGCTACGCCTACAATCAGTTACACCTGCCAGGACTCCCATATCCTCTCAGCTTTACTGGGCTGCCATAGAGAGTCTGGGCAGGTGTGGCCCCATGGTGTGGAACCGATCAATTTCAAGCTCTCACACAGGTGCCATAACTCCGGGGACCTGCCCCCAGTTACATCCTGGGTAGAAGTCACTTCCTTCTCCCTGGATCAAAGCATGGCCACAGCTATTTAACATATTTATGAAACCAGTTAAAGGTTCTAGATATATTAAATGACAATTCCAGAGGTTAGCTGCAAAACAGCTCTCAATGGCCCTGCTCCATTTGTCCCTTCACCCTGGAGTGGGGATGAGGACATCTTAGTATTTCCTGGACACCTTGAGCTCTGAACCCCATTCCAAATTCTTTTTGGGGAATTCCCCCTCCTGGCTGCACCCTGTTATGGGAGCATTCCTTCCATAATAAAGACCATATATGAGAGATCTACAGCCAACATCATACTCAATGGGCAAAAACTAAAATCTTTTCCATGAAGATCAGGAACAAGACAAGGTTGTCCACTTTCACCACTTCTATTCAATATAGTATTGGAAGTCCTAGCCACAGCAATCAGACAAGAAAAGGAAATAAAGGCACCGAAATCAGAAAGGAGAAAACAAAACTGTCATTGTTTGCAGATGACGTGATAGTGTACATGGAAAATCCCATAGACTCCCCCCCAAAACTGCTCGACCTAATGAATTCCACAAAACAGTGGGATACAAAGTCAATATCCAGAAATCAAAGACATTTTTTGTATACCAACAACGAAACAGCAGAAGCAGAAATCAAGAAAAAAATCCCATTCGATATAGCAAAAAGAAAAATAAAATACCTAGGATAAACTTAACCAAAGAGGTTAAAAACCTGTATGCAGAAAACTACACAACACTGAAGAAAGAAATCAAGGAAGACACAAACAAATAGAAACATATAACATGTTCATGGATGGGAAGAAATGACATCATCAAAATATCCATAATACCCAAAGAAATTTACAGATTCAATGCAATACCTATTAAAGTACCAATGGCATATTTCTCAGACACAGAAAAAAACACTTCAAAAATTTATATGGAACCATAAATGATCCCAAATAGCAGCTTCAATTGTGAGAAAGAAGAGCAAAATAGGAGGGATCACAATACCTGATACCAAACTGTATTACAAGGCCACTGTAATCAAAACAGTCTGGTACTGGCATAAAGACAGGCACATAGACCAATGGATCAGAACAGAGAGCCCACAAATAAACCCAAATCTCTAGGGTCAATTAATATTCAACAAAGGGGGCAGTAACATAAAATGGGGTAAAGATAGCCTCTTCAACAAATGGTATTGAGAGAAGTGGACAGCCATGTGCAAAAAAATGAAACTCGAGCACCTACTTACACCATACACCAAAATAAATTCAAGGTGGATAAAAGAGGTAAATATAAGCAGTAACACCATTAAAGTCCTAGAGGAGAACATTGGCAGGAAAATCTCAGATATTTCATGCAGGAACATTTTTACTGATCTACATGCCACCCTGGTCTCTCTCTAAGAGTCAGCTACTGGAGGCTCTGCCCTGCTGGACTGAGGACTTTGTTTGCCCTGCTACCCCCCTGGCTCCTGAGATCCTTCCTTGCAAGATGCTGATGGCTCCCCTTCCCGCTGTGCTGTCTTCTGGACCTGCAGACGGAGATTCTGGGACTCAGGTTCTTTATCCTCCATCAGTTGCTCTGTGTGTGCGTTATATTTCTCTTAGATTGTTAGAGTATAAATAGGAAATTTATGTATATTAATATTGTATTTTGAATGAACCTACATTCAATAAAAACTGAGTGAATAGCATAGTTACTTCATGTGATCCTTGTCAACTCCTTGGTGCCCATTTGCCGAGCAGGCAGCTAGCCCAGCAGTTGACTTATAGGAGAGACTGTAGTAAGGAGCATATGCTTGTTACACATAGCACAGTTGCTGTCATCGCTAATATTTATTGGGTTCTTTCTCCATATTGAATATTGTTATAAACATGCCAGATGTATTACATTTACATTCTCACAATAATGATGCAGTATAAATATAATTATCTTTTTATAAGTAAAGCAAAGGGCTCACTGAGAGGTTTGGTCTTACTTGAGACTGCAGGGCTAGTGAGTGGTGAAGGCTGGGAGCAAGTCAAGGCGGCCTGTGCTGTCCCTACCAGAATGTAACAGATGTGCTGATGCACAGAGCAGCGATTTGTGTCAAAGAACACTTGTTTCCTTTGAAAATTTAAAATAACTCGAAGTACACTCGCAAGTTCACTGACGTTTCCAGGGGCAGTTTTGCACACTGTTTATAACAGCATTTAATTTTCTTAGTAGTAAAAAATATACAAAATATATGTGTTTCAAATTTTCTAATGCAAATTGCATTCACTTGGACTTATTTCTTAAATAATTAACTTACAATTAAATAATCAACATAATTGAATAATTTTTATTCTGAACAATATTAGTACATGTATTGTTGGATAATATACTTTTTAAAAGTTTTTTTAAGAATAATGGTGTTCTTTAAGAGTTAAATCCTTTCCTGACTTGTAAAGCAATTGTCAATTTTATGATGGATTTTATCTTTTTTTTATGAAAATGAGTTAAATGTATAATTCTTTAAATAATGCTTATTGCTTCCATGACCTCTTCTTTTCTATATCAATAGTTATAATGTTGACATATCGAAATTAAGTATGAGCTTCACAGTGTCTGTAATAGCTACCTGAATAGTGAATGTTATAAAACTAAAAGTAGATACTGGAGAATATTTCACATTTTATAATTTTAAAATGTATCTTGCGTTTCTTTTAATGTGTCATAGTTTTATAATGAGGCTAACCTGCCTTCTCCAGAAAGCAGGTGTGCAGCTTTAAATTGTAGATATATTAATTATGGTATTGATGTAACATAATTAATATAATATAATATAATGTAATATAATGTAATATAGTATATGCATCAATGATGCAATTAATATAATTTAATAAATAATCATGTGTATAAGTTGTATTTGATTATTTAATATTCTTAATTAAAAGACAATTAAAGTACAGTAGTGATACTAAATTTCCTGATCCAGAATTTACTAATGTATCCATAAATAAATTAATAAAGAAGATATACCTCACAAGACAATGTCTGGCACAAGTAAGTCAATAATCTAATAAGTAAAAGTAAATAAGTAAAGCTAAAGTAATAAAATGTTTTCAAACATAAAGTTGAAACAATGTTTTTTTCTGAAAAATTAAATTGTTCATCTGTTATTTTACTTAATTAGGTGACATTTCACTAATATTCATCCAGGACAATGTTCACCAACATTTCTCTGTAGTATGTCAATCATAGTCACAAGCACTGGAAATGCATAACTGAGCAAGTCAAACAAACTCACCGTGGAGCTCCCTCTTCTATTATGTGTCTGAGGGGCAAGGATATAGAAACCTAATCACATATAAAGTTAATAAACATGAAATTTCAGAGAGTGATCAATATAGTTATAAATCAGCATGAGAAATGTAGTGACTGGGAAGTTACCTTAAATACAATGGTCAGGGTAGTAAGGTAATATATGAATGACAGGGTTAATGATAGAGAAAAAACAGTCACATACAGGTGCCTGGGAAATAGATTCCCATGCAGAGGAAGCAACAGAAACAAAGACTAACCAATGGGAATAAACAAGGGATAACTGAAGAGTAAGAAGAATGCTAGTATAGATGGGATATACAGAGGAACTTTGCAAAGGTTTCACTGTAAGAGGAGGCAAGAATCGGATTTCTTAATCATGACAGAAAGGTTGGATTTGTTCTAATTTAAGCAGAAAGACTTCAGATGATTTTAATGAGAGATTTGACATGATTTAATATATTAAAAGCAGCCATCAAGATCTAACTATTTCTTAAGCTTTTGTATATATTAGCCTGAGCAGAAGGTAACCAATGTATAACAAATAAAATTAGTGGAAATAGAAGAAAATAAGCACATTTGGGAAATATCTTGAGAGATATGCAGAGATATTTTGGTTATACTTGATTAAGCTAGTCAAACAGTCTGCTATTATCCACAGCTTGTCCTTAAATAATCTAAAGACCAAGAGAATGCACTTTCTGAGAGTAGTACA
This sequence comes from Sturnira hondurensis, assembly GCF_014824575.4. NCBI lineage: Eukaryota > Metazoa > Chordata > Mammalia > Chiroptera > Phyllostomidae > Sturnira > Sturnira hondurensis. The sequence goes on along the minus strand of NW_028087015.1, from coordinate 31,783,659 downwards.
TAAATAGATTAACCCAGGATAAATTATGTGATATGTTTATGAAGTAACGTGAGAACGAATCAGTCTTGAACTGATGGAAGGGAGTGGGGACGGGGCAATTCAAGTGTCTTCTTTTGAGCATGTAAATAATGGATACTTATGACATTTCCAAAAGAAGATTGTGAGTAGTCTATTGGAAACATGGACATGTTCCATTGGAGATATCAAGATGATGGATATAAACCTGGCAATCAACACAGTGTAGATTATTTCAAAGCCTTGAGATTATATGTCCTTCCTCAGTGAGAGAGGAACAGAGGCTGAGACAGAGCACTAGAGCACTCTGATGTTGTGAAGACCAGGAGAAAGAAAAAAGTAACAGTTTTCCATTGTCACTGATTCCTGGACATGGAGAATTTTTAAGAAATTGGGAGTGGTTTTCAGTCAAATCCTCCTGAGAGGAAAATCAAAATGAAAACATAGGATTAACAGTTTATAAGACATAATAAGGTGCTAGTGTCCTGGAAAATAATCATTTCATTGGTATGTTAAAAAATAATTACAAGTACAGTAAACCACAGAAAAAATAAGGACCAAAAATAAGGCAAAATTCTATATAATATTAGTCATACAGCCATAGGGAAAATAATGAATTTTACATAAAGTTGTGGCTCTTCAACTTTATATTTTAAAGCAAAATTTAATGGTTAATATAAAATGATTTTATTTACCCTGCATATGAAAATACACATTGGCAAAGTTATATTACCTTCCCAATATCGATTACTTCAATAGTGTTTAGATTATTTACATCCTCATTCATTTAAATCTCTCACACACACATTTACCAAGAACAATGTAATTGTCATCTAGCTTTTATCTGATTATTTTAAATAGTGCAAAATAAAAATCAATTTAAACGATTTTTAAAGTAAAAAGGACTCCACTTTATTTTTAAGTGGTGGTTGGTGTTTTTTTGACAATGTCTGTTTGTCAAGGTTCAAGCTTTAATAATTCAGGTATATTATTTTAATGCAATCCTTTTTGTAACAAAAAATGCATGTATGTGAGTGCCTGTGTATATGAGGACACACACACAAGTGCACACACTGAGAGAGACAGAGAAAAGGGGAAAGAGAGGAGACCTTAGTTTTTCAACCAATGATTATACATACACATTGGTTAAATAAAAAAAATTAAAATAATTTAAAGAGGAAGATATATTTTATGTATATTTTCCTATTAAGCCTAAACCATCATTTAATGTTATTGATGAAATTATTAACAAATTTTTAGACTGCTTAATAGAGTTCAGGTGTACATATTAATAAACATTGCATCATATATATATGCTATTACTATTTTATATATACATATACTATTTTATATACCATTTTAAAGGGATAAACATAGATAACATATAAATGCTAAATATAAGTGAAATATAAAGCATTTCTTAGAAGTAAAAAACTAAAAGTAATCACTTTCTATAATTCAATGAAAGCACATGTAAGTTTTACAAAACTGGTATGCCTCTTCAAATATCTAGAGAGATGATTCACAGACAATGTAACTGGGGTTGCATATCTCTGAATGGCACAATGCGTACTCGAAAGGAGTGGTGGCTTCTTGAAATTTCCTACAGTTAATTGGATGTGAAATCAGCTGAAGGCAAATCAGTGCCAAATCATGGAAAGTCCACATTCAATTCTTAGATTTTTGAGGGTGGACTACTTAGAAAGCAGAATACTCTTGCTTGGTATTATTGACAACTTTTACTAGCATACTATTGTGTACTATTGCATTGAAAAGTCCCTTTCCAATCAGATGGCAACAACTGGGAGACATTAATGCAGAAGAAAGACCCCATGACATCACACATTATCCTTCCCAGAGATTTTATGAAGACATGGTGGGATGAGACGGACCCAGTCAGTGTTGAGGGAGTGGGAGGAGAAAGAGGGTAAGTGAAATTGTTAAACTTACATTTATATTCTAGCTTAGAACAAATTTGTCATTAAGTTAAAGCATCTATAAAAACTTCAAGCTTTCTATGATAGGAAGGCATATCTAATATTATTTCCTATCACAAAAGACATCTGAACAAAGAAACAGTGGGAGAAATAACAGGGTCAAAAACACCTTTCATTAAAACATTGAGCTACACAATTGAAAAATAAAAGACTCTGGTTCCAGGAAAAGAAGTAAGATAAGTAGCAGACGGCATTTTATAATAAATATTAAAATCACCATGCTTAGTAAAACCAATGGTCACATTTGTTTTATAAACATTGAAGAGATGAATGATCAAGCACTAAAGCTATTTTGGGAAATAATATTGAAAGTACTTATACATAATATTTATGTTTAGCAGTGTATTAAGAAAGGAAACTAAAACTAAAAGAAGATAAAGTGAATTTTTAAATTTATTATTATAACTATTCTTTAACTTTATACAACCACATTATATTTTTAAAATATAATAAATTGTAGTCCTAGTCAGGTGGCTTAGTCAGTTGAAGTGTCTTCCTGTACACCAAAAGGTTATGGGTTCAATTCCTAATCACAGCACATACCTAAATTATGGGTTCTATTCCCAATCAGGATGCATACAGGAGGCAACTGATGGATATTTCTCTTTCACACTGACCTCTCTCTGTCTTCTTCTTTCTCTAAAATCAATTAACATATCACTCCAATGAATTAAATAGTCATATCTTCATGTCTATAAGAAAAAATGCAACCACTGTTAATTTAACAAGAACAGTTTGTGTGACATGGATGTAATCTGGCAGCCAAGGAGAGTGGACTGGAATGTGCATGCATGAACAATAACAATTTCACTGTCCTGTTCAGTGGGGCCAGTAGATGCCATTGAGTTAGCATATGTACTGTGTGGTCATCAAATTCAAAATGTCTGAGCAAGTAGAGCAACAAATCTGCATCAAATTTTGCATTAATCTTGAACATTCTGCCAAAGAAACTATTCATACGATTCAGGAGGCTGCAGCTATAGGTGACTGGTGATTGGCAGCTTCATCACAACAGTACGCTTGCTCATACATCATGCCTCATGCAGAATTTTTTTGGCAAAACATCGTATTACCCAGTTTACTCAACACCTCTACAGCACTTTAAAAGGGGAGAGATTTTAGACTATCAGTGAAATTCAGAAAAATAAAACAGGCCAGCTGATGGTGATTAGAATGGTATGAGGTCTCAAGGTGCCTACTTTGAAGGGAACTGAGGCATCACTGTCTTATGTACAATGTTTCCTGTATCTTGTATCTTCAACAAATGTTTCTGTTTCACATTATGTGGCTGGATACTTTCTGGGCAGCCCTCTATATATGTACCACATATTCTCATCCAATCATGTAATGATGGAAACTTCAGTTGTTTCCATGTCTTGGTTGTCATGAATAATGCTGCAGTGAAAATATAAGTATACATATCCTTACAAACAAATGTTTTCAATTTTTGCAGAAAGACACCCAGAAGATAGGAGACTGGGACATATGGTAAGGCTATTCTTAAAGAACTCATATAACTCAACGACAACAACAACAACAAAAATAGACAATCCAATTTAAAAATTGGCAGACAACCTGAACAATCACTTCTCCAAATAAGATATGCAATGCCAACAGATATAAAAAACATTGCTCAACTTTTCAAGTTATTAGAGGAATGCAAAAGAAAACTACACTGACATATACCACCTCATACCTGTTAGGATGCTTATTGTCAACAAGACAAGCAATAATGTGTTAGAGAGATTTGGGAGGTGAAGAAAATACATTTTGATTGGCAGGTATAGGCGGTGCCAGCTTCCCCAGGGTAGATGTGACTACCCAAACATAGGTATGGGAGAAGGTCTGTTAGCTGGAATCCTTATCTTGCTCTAGAATCTATTTGGTCATTTTGCATATGTGATGGGAGGTAGGCAGTTAACCAAAGTTGTTTTATGTCCCCCTCCCTTTGGGCACCTCGGAGCCCCTCCCCTTCTCCCTTCCTGGCCTTGGGATGAGTCTACAGTCTCAAGGTTTTCCTTTTCCCAGCTAGTGCAGATAATGTACAGTTTCAAGGGTTCCCCCCTCTTCTACACTATCATAGTTTCACTTGCTTTTTAGGATGCCTGGAAGCCTTATAGGACCAGGCTCAGGATTGCTGGGTCAAGGTGTGAGCTTCTGCTTTTGGCCTCCTAAAAGGAGGATTTAGTTCTTTGTTAGGTTTTAATAGTGAGGGCCCTGCTTTTATTTCCCCTCCGGTTCCTCATTCCACCATGACAGGTTCAGAATGAAAATAGCTTAAAATCTGAGTAAAGATTTTTCCCATAGATAAATTAAAAAATGAATTAAACATTATCTCAGGTTAACAAAATGTTTAAATTTTGGCATCTATGTACCATAGCAGAAAAGCAGCATAAAACAAACAAACAAATACCAAAACAAAATTTTCTAGGTCCATTTCTTTAACAATCCAATTTATCAGGCTTACTAAAATGTTACCTTATGGGAAAAGTAGAGTTGACATAGCAATATATCATAAGCATTATAGTCTTTGGAAAATTGCCTAATGTAAAAGTAAGGTATTTTGGTTACACTTGATTAAGCTAGTCAAACAGTCTGCTATTATCCACAGCTTGTCCTTAAATAATCCAAAGTAAACACATAAACAGAGCATATTCACCTCTAAAAGTGAATATAATTTTCTCCTCTGAAACATAGTTGTGTATATTTTCATTGTTTTCAATGTGGTTTTTTAAGCTAACTCTATTCTGGACTGTAGACGAGGGCTTTACATGATAGCGAATCACTTTTCAATGGTTGCTGTTTTACTGACTTGCATATACAAAGAAGAAGCTATCTCTTGGCCTTACTGTTTTAATATTTTAGTATTAAATTATCTATAACACATTTTAATACAAATTTATTTGACCTATGTTGTTGCTTCTCAAAGCTGTGAAAGTTTGCATGGAAACTTTATTGAGCCTCATCAGTCCCAGCATTATATGTATAACAATGTTTATATAGCTATTTTAAAGTATTTTTGGAAATTATGCTTCTATTTTCATTAATTCAAATAAACATGTTTGATAATAAATAGAATTACCAATTTCAAATATTCTACATTTCCACCTAGTACTTTCATTAACATGAATATTTTTAAGTCTATCACAAGTAACAGATAAAGTTTGCCATCAAATTTCCTTTTATGCACTTCTATTTCAAGGTTTTCTGTTTGTTTGCTTCAATCACATGGTGGTACCTCCTGTACTTCTAGCCTAATTAATATTCACTAGTGTATGGATCTGTAAATCTTACAATTTTTTTCTAATCCCAAATGGCAGTTGAGTTTCTTAAGTGCAGAAATTAGAATTTTTATAGAGTTAATGTGGCTTTTTAAATTGCATTTTATTGCTAAATTCTAATCCATGTTCTTCAAGATTTTGCAGTTTTTTATCTACATTTTTGGAGGCAAGCAATGCAAAATGACTTGTGCAGGGTGAGTCACTCTGAAGAATGTGACTAGAGACAGTATATTAGTATTGCTTGACAAAACAACTTATTTTTCAAGCACTGAAAGTGACAAGACATTGTATGTGAGTGCATGAAAAAGGACAGGCAGAAAAGGAAAAACATCAGTACAGACTATAACAAATAGAAAATTGAATGAAAAGAATGAAGTTCAAGTTCTAAGAGGAATACCAAATACAAGCCTGCCACACTACTTATCAGCTGCACACAGGCCAAGCTCCTCGAGGAAATCCAATTTGTATAGAGAAAGTGACCAAAGAGATAGAGCCAGCAAATGATCCAATGTTCCCTGTAGCAAAGTGCACTGAAGAAACAGCCTTCTACAACTTGAAATGTTTCCCACTAGGCTTTCTCAGTTATAAGAAATTCTTTTTAAAATGGCATGAACATCACTAATTTGTTCTGAGTTGCTGCTATAGATTATATATTTTTAATTATGTTATAGAAACAGATACTGACCACTGAAATAGTGAATTCCTGTTTTCTCAAGTACTGAAATGTAGCAGCTTATTCTAAAATATTTGAAAATATATCCTTGATCCTTTAAAGAAATCCAAACGCAATTAAGAAGAGTGAATATTAAATAATTTGGCAAGAGTTATTTCAGATAAATATGCAAAAGTGAATGTAGATTATATAGACCACAGGAGAGGATTACCCTAAAGAGCCAATGCTATAATGATGGAAATGCGGCTGATGTGGCAATGACTTATAAAGGAAAGACCAAAGTTGTAGGAAATGAAGGAATGTTGTCCCAATCGTTTTAAATGTAAGAAAATGATGCACAACAACTGAAAACAGAAAATGCTGAATTAAGGAAGGAATGAATTTTGCATCAAAGTGGTAATTTACATAGTGTGACAATATCCAAAGTTGGTCATGAAATCACCAAGTTTCAAGGCAGGATTCAATAGATATGATTCTGGGTTAGTATAACCACCAGGACCTATCAATAGACTGGTATGTATGATGTGTTATATAAGCTTTTACTACTAATTTTATCAATTTGGACACAAATAGAGAAATTGCATTGTGGATTCAGAGTTCATTCTTTATGTATTTACAAAAACACCAGAATGATTTTTCTTACTCCGAGTTTCTTTCAATTCTAAGGTACTTAGTTCACCACTTCTATATTTTCTGTATAACTGTCTCAATGGTTCTTCTATGGTTATTAGCTGCCTATGTGCACAGTAGAAATTAACTGCATCACAGTTGTTTAAAAGTTCTGTAGCACCAAAAATTCTTGAGAGCATTTGCAGGCTTAATGTTGTGCAAAATGATCTATTAGTTATAGCTATATTTAAGCCTATGTTGTCCTTATGCTTTAACGGAACAATTTTTCAGCCTGATAAGAAAATGCACTAAGTATCTTCAATGTATCACTTTCTAAAGTGCATGAATTAATATACTAACAATAAGTTTCCCTTTATAGCATTTATGTACATTTCATGGTTTATTTTGTCTATATTATCTTTCCACCTACAGTTTCATTTCAAAAGCAGAAGGATACAAAAGTACTGAATTTCTCTTCATACAATAGAAATGTGCTTACTTATAATTTCTAATGTAATGTTTTCTCAAAACACTTGAAGTGATTAGAGGGATAAAAGAGTAGATGTTGGTTTACATGGAGTCATTTCAAATTTTTTAAAATTAGAAACAATTGACTTTATGATCATGTATCCACTCCTCTCCAATGTGTTCATTGCTTATTGTATCCTAAGCCCAATTTGAAGATCTGGGACTGCATCACTGAACAAGATAGACAGTGCTCTCCTCCCAGAAAGCTTGCATTATTCTCATAAGGGATATGCAAACAAGCAAAATGAACAGAAGTATCAAACATCCAAATAAAAACACGAGGCTGTGATTCACATCCACATATAATTAAAATAGTGTAATGTGATAAGAGTTGAAAGACAGTTGTTTGGTTTGATTCGGGGAGTTCTTTGACAATATCATATAGATGCTAAGATATGAATTATATAATACCCCATGTAGCAATATTTTTGCTGATATAGGGAGAGGGAAATAAAGGAAAGGCTAAACAGGGCTATATCAAATTAAAAAGCTTCTGCACAGCTAAAGCTCTTTTCATCATCAAAATGAAAAGAGAACCAAGAAATGGGAAAGCATATTTGCCAATGATACCTTGGACAAGGCACAATTTCCAAATATGTAAAGAACTCACATGACTCCACTCCATGAAGACAAACAATCCAGTTCAAAAATAGGCAGAGGACCTGAACAGACACTTCTCCAAGGAAGACATACAGAGGACCCAGAAACATATGAAAGGATGCTCAGCATCATTAGCCATCATAGAGATGAACTTAAAACTACAATGAGATACTACCTCACATTAGCCAAAATAGCCTTTATAAACAAATCAACTAACAAATGCTGGTGAGATTTTGGAGAAACCCTAGTACACTGTTGGTGGGAATGCAGACTTGTGCAGCCACTGTGAAAAACAGTATGGAATTTCCTCAAAAAGACTAAAAATAGAACTGCCTTTGGATCCAGCAATGGAATTGCTGGAATTATACCCTAAGTGCCCTGAAAGACTAATTCAAAAGAATCTATGCACCCCAATGTTCATAGCAACATTATTTATAATAGACAAGTACAGTAAACAGCCTAAGTGCCCATCACTAAGTGAGTGGATCAAAAAACTGTAGTACATTTACACCATGGAATTGTACACAGCAGAAAGAAAGAAGGAGCTCCTACCCTTTACAACAGGTTAGATGGAACTGGAGAGCATTATGCTGAGTGAAATAGACCAGGTGGTGAAAGACAAATACCATATGTCCTCACCTGTAAGTGGAACCTAATTAACAAAACAAATGAGCAAAATAGAACCAGAGACATGGAAAGAAGGTACAGACTAACAGCTATGAGAAGGTAGAGGAGAGGGGGATAAGGAAGGAAAGAAGGAAAAGGGTCCAATCAATGAACAAGCATAAAGGACCAGTGGACATGGACGATGGGGTGGGAATTCACCATGAATGGGGTGGATTGGAGCAGGGGAGAGCAACAGGGAAAAATTGGGACAACTGAATTGAACAACAATAACAAAGATATGAATAATAAAGAAGTGGACATAAAACTGCTAGATACAGGGGCATTTCAAAGAAAGGAAATAGAATACATCACATTTTGTGACTGATATGCCAAGCTGTACTGAAATTGTCTCTGTCCCTCTCCTCAGAACTCCTTATTCCTTTTGTAAGATTTATTTCTCCTCACCTACTTTCCCCTGAGGAATACTCATGTGTCTAAATTTGGTACAAATATGTGTAAACAGAAGTGACATATAGTAGATGCCAGAGACCTTTCTCGTAGATAATGGGCTTCTGCTCTTTGCCATTTCTTTGTCTCTTCCCACATTTTTTTGTCAAAAAGAAATGTCCAGCTCTGACTGGTATAGCTCAGTGGTTTGGGCATAGTCCCACAAACCAAAGGGTCAGTTCTATTCCAGGTCAGGGTACATGCCTTGGTTGCAGACCCTGGTTTCTGGCTGGGATTCTGACAGGGACAACCAGGCAACAGATCCATGTTTCTCTCACACACCGAAGTTTCTTTCCCTCTCTTTCTCTGTCCCTTCCCCTCTCTCTAAAAATAAATAAATAAGATATTAAAAATATAAGATGTCTGTACATAAATTCTAAATATCATGCAATGCCATGAAGCTGAGGGTCTATATCTCTATGGAGAAGCATTTAGTGAAAGGAACTTGACTCTTTCTTTCCACGAACAAAGAGAACTTCATGAAACACAGGCACTGTGCTGTGACCATTCAAGGTCTGACAGGTTCATGGTATTTGGCCAGACAGAAGAAAATGTGCAGAACTATGGGGATGTTTGGCAAGCCTTTATTCAAAGATGGCTGAGCCATTCATGCTACAAGCTAGTGTCTCCTTGCATGTCTCTGCATGGCACACTGCATGTCACCTGTCTCCTCTGCATGGCACATGTCATGGCCTTAGCTCCCCAGCATAGCACCCAGCAGGGAGCCCCTACCTCCTTAAGTACTAGAGGCAAACAAAGCCAGCTTCAAGCTAGAAAATTATATAACATAGCATAATTATGCTCATACGAGTCCACTCAAGGCTATGGGAATGGTTTATCAGAAGCAGTCTCAAGGCTACGAGAACATCATTTTTCAGGTCCCTCCAAGGCTATGGGAACACTGCTTCCCTTCATTACCCAGACACCTGGGTGAGGCAACCAGACTGCCTCCATTTACCCTACAGGCACCATGTCAGTTATGGACTAATCAACAGAGTTGTTTCAGGAAATGAGAGGAGCCATGGTTAACTCAGCCTTTTTCTAGAACTAGGAAAATTCTCAATTTAATCTTACATGTAGAATCCTTCAACTCTAACAGCACAGAGAAAAAACTCAAAGACGTCTTCAGTGAAAAGAGTAAAACGAATAGAATGACTATTAGTTATGTCAAGCAAAACGATCAGGCAGTGTACTTCTGAAAAAACCAGAGACAATATGTCATTGCCCCTGTCTTGCATACGAAAACAAAGAAATTGTGCAGAACCCTGAAAGGCATTATTGGTATGTTTTAAATAGAACTGAGACAGTCCTACAGGTAAAATGTTATTTGACTTCAAAGTATAATTTGATAGCTACTTGCAATAAAACCAGTTAGGTGTGAGTGTTAGGTAGTATTGGTGAAATGAGAGTAGGTGGCTGGGAAGAAATTACAATCTAAAATGTTTCATGAACATTCATTGAAAGGTAAAGAATACTTAACCTATGTTTATCAAAAATAAATTAATTAAAAAGGATTTAAGTATATTTTCCAAGGTAAAGATTGGGAGAATCAGGAAAGGGATTGGAATTAATAGGATATATATATATATATATATATATATATATATATATATATATTTATACACACATATACACACACACATATAATTAGCCACAAAATGATAGTTGTCCATTAAAAAAACAATCCAACTACTCTCAGTAAAAAAAAATATAATAGTGAGGACTAGTTAGTAGAGGACATACGTATATATAAAGGAATTATATTAGATTACATATATTATCACTCTTATCTGAGATAGCAGTTACTGAAACCCCAAAAATTTCAATGTGCAAATTTTATTTCTTATTTAATTTTAATAATCAGCATTTCCTCAGCACTTGACAAGTAGTATTAAGCAAATATTAGATTTTTAATTTTGTGTATAATTAATAAACTAAATGAAGATGATTTACTGTTTTGCTTAGTTTCTAAGGACATAATCACAAAACTACAGATGGATAATCATAGTTCTATTACCAAATATCACTAAATCAATAAAATAATATTTATCTTATATATATATTTACATTAAACGATAAATACATATTTAATATGTGTATATGTCTATTTGTATATTTAAATACATAATACAGATGCATGTACATACATATTGAAATATAAAATATTATGTATTTATATAAATGTGAGGTCCAAAACATACATTTAGAATATATTTTATATTAAAATATAATATAAAATATTATATAGTGGATACTGTATAAAATATTTAAATATTTTAAAATATAAAATATTTAATAGTGGAGACTTCAAATTATAATAGACTTTAAATGATCTCAGGTATTTCTCTTAAATTTCTGTGTGCCCCCTAGCTATTAAATATAGGCTGCCTTTTTATCCTATAATTTACTTTGTCTTAATGTTATTTTCATTAATTATTTCGGAGGGTCTAAAAAGATAAAAATATTACTTAAAAATTATTACAATTCTTAAGTGTACTGAAATTTAATTTAAGCTACTTATAGAAAAAGATGGCAATGTTAATAGTAAGATATCATCAAGGTATGGTTTTCACACTGAACAGATTTAGAATATTATGAAAGGTTTATTAGCTCACATAAAAATTCTACTATACTTTCTTTTCAAAGTAATAAAACTACAGTTGAATAAAAACATGTAGTGTTACTTTCCGATATCGGTTAATTAGCATCCCCTGAGATGTCCCTGGACTTACCGCGTTAGGTAATGCCAGCGGGGAAAGAAAACAAGCATTCTTTTTTCACAACATCTCATCCTCAAATAAAAATAGTGTTGTAGTTTGATTCCACACTTTTATGCAAAAAAACTTGCATTACTGGTGGCTATGTTAAAAAATGTATATTGCAACATTAAATACAAATAAAAAAATTAATTAAAATTGTTTTCTGGTGCCAAAAGAGAAAGATATTTTCCACAGACTTTTCTTGAAGCATTTTCTGAGAAAGAAATGATTATGAATTGTTTCTCTGTTTGTCTGAAGTGCATTTAAATATTTTAAAAGTTAAATGAGCCTCCTGTCTCTCTCACACTCTAAGAGAATCTCTCCCGGGGAAGTTGGAGATTTCTATTTGAAATGAGAATATGCAGGAAGGTGGCCTTGCTGTGGGAGTTTAGCCAAGGCAGTAGGCTCCAAGCTGTAATTTGTGCCTGTTAAAAAGATGCAAGAGAATTATACTGACTTTGGATAAAGACAGTATGTATGAAGTGGATACTATCTGGCTATAAGAAAAATGTGAGATTTATTTTTATTTTATTAGTTTTTTTCAGCAGACTAGCTGTAATGAACATTTCAGTCTTCTGTAATTCTTATTCAGTAATATAAGTGTTTTATTTTTTCTGCATTCTGTGATTAGGTTTACTGGATTGGCAATGAGACAATTGACAATGACAATGAGGTTGGTCTGGCAGTTCCTGAATTGTACAGACCAGCTGAGGGTCTTGTGGTGACGTACCAGTGGCAAATTATAAATTCACTCCCTCTGTCTCATTGCTTTTTTGAAAGAGGAAGCAGAGAAAGCACACCAAATGAAGATATTATGATCGTGGACTCATTAGCAATACAGATTCCTAAATCCTGTCAGGATCAACATTAGTTTTGATGATAATGTGGCAAATAGATAATAATCCAGGTAATCAAGGTAATCTTACTCATAAATATCTTTCTGTCACATTTGCTTTAGGTGGATATACATAATTTTAATCTTAGATTATTCCAAAGATGGAGGCTCTTATTTGAATGAAATAAGGTATTTATGAGGGTTTGGGAACGCATGTTTTCCCAAGTAAATGGAATGTTGGTATTTAACGATGGCTATCATTGTTAGAGAAAAGTTAAAGAAACTGGGATATGTAGAAATGACAACAAAGGATTCAGAAAATCCCAGAGAAGCAAAAACCTCACTTAGGAAATAATTGGCAAGCAGCTTAAAATGGATGGATTGAGGGATTCTCAGAGGTGGGAATTGGTAAAATATTGTTTCAATTAATTTCCTGTATTTCTTTATGCTACCTGTACTTGTTGTTGCTAGTAGATAGAGATGCTGTTTATTTCAGCTATTTCCAACTGATGTGCCACGGGAATTTTTAAACACGCACTACCTGACTATTAAGTCAGGAGAACTGATTTCTTTAGATTATCAACAACAACAAAAAATGTCAACAGCCAACACAACCATAGCTGCCTGGTGTGAATAAATCAAAATTATGCCTATTATTTTTGTCAGATTAGGCAAAAGAATTGCCAACAAAACCAGGATTACCCAATCAAATAGAAAAAGATGTTTAAAAACAACAGCTCAAACAACAGGTTAAAATCCAAACTATAAAAGGAACTCATATAACTCAGCACCAATTTAAAAAATGTGCAGACCTGAGCAGACACTTCTCCCAGTAAGATATACAAATGGCCAACAAATATAGTAAAAGGTACTTAACTTCACCAGCTACTAGGGAAGTGCAAACTACAAACAGATACTATTACACCTCACACCTGTTAAAATGGTTATTATGAAAAAGTCAAGTGAAAAACAAATGCTGGAGCAGTTGTGGGGGAAAAAAAGGAACCATCATTTACTACTGGTGGAAACGTAAACTGGGACAGCCACCATAGTAAACATTATGGAGGATCCCACACAAATTAAGAACAGAGCTACCATATTACCGAGAATTCCCTTTTCTGGGTGTCTTCCTGAAAAATTAAAAACATTTATTTACAAAGATATATGCACCTGTATGTTTACTGAGGCATTAATCACAGTGACAAGACATGGAGACAATGAAAGAGTCCTTTGATAGAGGTTTGGATAAAGAAGGTGTGGTACACATGTACTACAAAGTAATAATACTCATCCACAGAAAAGAAGAAATGTTGAAATTTGTGACAATAAGGATGTATCTTGAGAATATCACACAAAGCAAAAGAAGTCAGGCAGGAAACGTTAAGAACCATATGAGTTCACTCATATTTGAGATATAAAACTAAAAGCCAAAGTGAACAAACAACAAAAACAAAACTTTATTGTCTCAGACAACAGTATGGTGATTACCAAAGGAAAGATGGATAGGGAGTTAGAAAGGGAAAAAGGGGGTCAAATATATGGTGATGAAAGATAACTTTGTTACCATCAGTATTTGGCTAATTACTGGTGAGAAAGGAGAGCAAAGGAAACTAGACATTGAGACTAACAAGTGGGGGAGCATGGACCCGTTTGCTCCAACATGAAGCTGCAGCTCCATGCTGTGGGTGATTATAGCCTGGCTCCACCAGGGGGATTAAGACTCTTGCCTTCCCCTCCTGGTACCGGATCGTTGGGCAGCTCAATGGGAGATGCTGGGCCATAGAGGTCGGTCAGTTCAATTAAAGGATGTAAACCCATGTAAAGCCTGCATGCAAAAAGTTGGCAAGTTGATTGATCATTTTGAAAAAGCTTCTAGTATTTTCCAAGCCCAACATATGTAATCCCAGAAGAAGGAAGATTCTCTCTATCTCTGTCAATCTGCACTTGCCCCATGCACTTGCCCCATGGACTGGCTTGTTCTCTCCATGACCATGTGGTCCTAGCAGCCATGTGGCCTATGACCCTGAGGACTCTGCATGCAAGCTTCAGAGAGGGGCCTGAATATCACATAAATGGATTGCAGCATGAAACACAGGCCAAACTAGCCAGATGCTGTGGTGGGCTGTACTTTAACATAGAGCAGAAACTCTGGACACTGGCTTTAGTCTTGGCCTTGCTGAGGACATCGTTGGACTTTTCTTCATGGCACACACAGAGATGGGATGTTGGAAAAAGCAAGAGGGGAACTATCTTAATTTTACATCATTAATACAGTTTACCACAGAACCCCACCCTCCTGTGTGGGTCGCAATGCTACAAGAACCCCACTTTCACTGATAACACTTGAAAACTAAGTTTTCTGGAGAAACTGATTCTGGTCCTGAGCTGAACAGAAAGGAAATATTCTAGAGACCTCACTACTATTCTCATAGTTTATTTTTGCTCTCCATATTCACTTCAATTACTTAAAGGATCTTTGTTTACTAGAAAACAGACATTTAATTTCACTGTTTTTCTTCCTGCATTCCCACTAGTGATTCCTATACATATAGAATAGAACAACTAGTTCCTGAGAATACAAGTACACAAGAAAAGATAATGAGACATAGAAAAGAAAAAAAATTTTAATTAGCAGACCCACAAAAATCTAGTATTTATTGACAGAGGCTGCAAAGAGAGATCCAATGCCATTTGATTAATATTAAGATGGAGGCGCTCTGCAGTAAAAGTTTATAGATAAACAAAAGTGGATGGTTATTGCTTATTATTCATGGAGATATAAATTATCACAATATAGTTATTGATTTTGACCAATTTGAAAAATTGCCCATAAGTTGTATCTGTCCTAATGATTAAAAAATAACAATTAGAACAATGCACAGTAAACACTGAAATTTCAACATGGATACTTCAATGAAAGTCTCATAAGGCTTCTATAGTGGGAAATGTCCGTAAGTATCTTTGTGTTTCGTATTTAGAAAAAATATTGAGAAGAATATAAAAATTAACAAAGCATCTAGATTAATGGGTAGATGTAATGTTTTTCATGTGATTGATGGAAACTCAAGAGCAATTTATTGGGATTTATAAGAAAACCCTTTGATTTTTTCCTTTATGTCCCTTGCTCTAGTGTGTAGAATATCTGAGACTTTCCTGCCTATGTTCTCCTCTAGGATTTTGATGGTATCATGATGTATATTTAAATCTTGGATCCACCTTGAATTTATTTTTGTGTATGGTGTAAGTTGGTGGTTGAGTCTCTTATTTTTTTGCATGTAGCTGTCTAGCTCTCCCAACATCATATGTTGAAGAGCCTATCTTTGCTCCATTTTATGCTGCTGCCCCCTTTGTCAAATATTAATCGACTATAGAGACTTGGGTTTATTTCTGGGCTCTCTATTCTGTTCCATTGGTCTATGTGTCTGTTCTTATGCCAGTACCACCCAAGTGCCCATCAGTAAATGAATGGATCAAAAACTATGGTACATTTACACAATGGAATTCTATGCAGCAGAAAGAAGGAGCTCCTACTTTTTGTGACAGCATGGATGGAACTGGAAAGCATTATGCTAAGTGCAATAAGGCAGGCAGTGAAAGACAAATACTGTACGATTTCACCATTAACAAGACCCTAATCAACAAAATGAACAAGCAAACAAAGTGTAGCCAAAGACATTGAAATTGAGAACAGGCTGACAGTGATGAGAAGGAAGAGGGCAAGGGATAATGGGGAAGTGGAAGTAATGATAAAGGACATACGGACAACACAAGGTGAGGTGGAAATGGGGAAGGGCGGTGGGGAAGGTTGGGGTGGTGGGGAGGCATGGGAGAAAAAGGCAGAAAACTGTACTTGAACAACAATTTTAAAAAACCCTTAGATAAAAATTTCATTATGAATCAATCTCTAGATTCAAGAAAAAAAGACATCATACAGTTTGTGCAATTAATATAAAACAATGGAGAATTTTACACATTGCTAATCAAGAATCTGCTTTAGTATTCATCATTAGTATATTTAAAGGTATTTTGCCAAAGTAAATATTGGACTTGATTTTTAAAAAATCACTCTATTATAATCTGATCATTGTTTTTCATTGTATTTTATTAGGTACTTGCAGATATTTAGATAGCCATATTTTTCTGTAACTATCCAGAAAAAGATGATGCAACGATGGAGATAATGAAAAAATTCCGCCAAATAGGAAGAGATGGCAGACATTGTAAAAATAAACACAAATCTAAAAAAATATTATTTTATTTTATTTCTCTATCTGGCAAAGGGAAATAGAAATAACTCTTTTGTCTTTTATAGTTTTTTTTCTTTAAAAACTGTATTTCTAAATTGTTTCTCTACATCTGTGAGAGGTATGTAATATTTTGAAAAAATAAATGAGTTTCCTGCCTGTTTTGCATTCCAGGGGTGACTTGCCTGAAGGTCCTGGAATGTAAACACCATAAAGGGTGACAACTTGCACTCTACTCTCTGCAGGAGTTTAGCCAAGGCGCTTGACTCCAAGTTGTAACTTCTGCTTGTCAAAAAGATGTAAAAAGTAGACACAGATGGAAAAAAAAATTTGTTTTCCGAAACTGAAACCCATAAATAAAATTGAAAATGCATTTTAGAATATTGGCCATGTTTACAAGAATAAAGTCAATAACACAATATTTTTCTTCTCATTTCTTATCATTAGCCTTGTTTTCACTTCTGGGTTTTCCATATGCCCCGTAATTACAATATAGTGTAGACCTGGCATCTTATCTGTGATCTTGGTAAGGTATATCATCATAGTGTTTTTGTGCAAATGCATTGTACACTTGCAGAATTTCTATTTTAGAAAAAAAATTGTCACATCAATAATATACACAGGTGGGCAAAAGTAGGCTTACCACCGTGCATATGGAAATGTATATGATGCAAGAATAAATAAGGATATCTGTGATTCACATAAAACTATAAACTTAATTTTGACCACATATGTAACTTTTGTGTTTTATGAACTATTATTTATAATAATTCTTCATAAAAATATTAGGAAAACAAATTTTAATCAAGTCTGTGCCATTAGATGATTTCTCAAAACTTCAACTTTTAAATACATGGCTTCTAATGATTCAAAAGGTATTTTTTCAGTAGTAGTAGGGAATTAATTTGTTCATATTTTAGTTAATCCCTAAAGTATTGTATATAATACTGCATTAATATACAAATATAATATGGTATTTCAATATAAATATGTGAATAATTTATTCAGTTCCTGAAGAAGTTTTCAAATTGTTATATATTTTAGAGTAATTTTTTACAACTACTTCTACACATTCCCAATAAAAAATGAGTCTACAGCTGTTAATTGGAGAAATAACTACTGTTCAGTATACTGTGTCCATAGCATTTAGTGTGTACCTGTAAACTTAACATTTCACTTTGTTCCAATAAAATTATTTATTAAACTCCAGAAGATATTAATTTTTATGCCATTAGATGTCAAAATATTTTTATGAATTCAATGTCTCTTTTGAATTATTATTGAGTAATTGTGTCAACATTTCTTTTGAGTATAAAGAATACAATGGATCCAATAAAGGAAGAGATGAGGATGTGATAATTGAACTATGGCAGAAAAGACAGTTCATTGGTGCAGATACACATTTTCCTTGTTTCTGTATCTTTCCTACTTAAAATGCAGCATAGAAGTTTGTGTATTGTGAAAGGGTTATATATATAAAATTCTTGAGATAATATTTTGAAAATAGGTGCTTGGCAAATTCATTTAACAGGTTTTCTGTGTATTTCATACAAACACCATTTGGAAATGCTAGATTTTGACTAGTCAATGGGACTGATTTCTTTGGAGTCTGAATAAAATAGCGGCTCATTAAATTGCTAGGTCAGAATTTAAAATAGTAAATTATTATGTTAATTATATTAATGATATTCTGACTTTGTTGCTGAGAAATAAAAAGCTTCTATTTTCATTTTGATAGAAGAGTTCACTGTAGAGGGGGGACAAAGACTGCACATATTTTCAACTAAGAAGCCCAGTTAAACAGATTTACAACATCAATCTGAAAAAAAATTAATGTGTTGCAACATTAGTCATACTACAGATAACGTGGTGTTACTTTATGTTCAGACTTCTAAATAGTTCCATGCAGTTCATTCTAACCTCAGTATAACCTGAATAATAAAGACAGGCATAACTTCAGAAAGATATACTGTCTAATTACGGAGGGAAAAAATACACATGATATATTGTGCGACCTGTGCCACACTACAGTTTACAGTTGTGGTGTCCTTTTGTACAATATATGTGAACCTGGAAATACCTTAAAGGTGAATTTTACCACATTGCTTTAGAGAATTCTAGGACCTCCTCTACCTCAATCCACCATGATTTCAGTAGCACCATAGATTCTAGAATACAAACACACTGTTCCTGAAACTGAGCCTTGAGTCTTACATTCACATAGCTGCCCAATTTTGTTTCCACCAGCATCTGCAAGACACTGCAATAATTTCTGTGACTTTGTATTATATACCATTGAAAATGAAAGATTGAAATTATAGGGGACAAATAGATGCTAGGGGCAGTAATACATTAAGTGATATGCCTAGGAGTGAAAATAGACATGAAAATTGTTATAACAATTACCTATGTAGGATGAGCTACAACAGAATTCGGTTGGCACTTATAACAATAAAATTTTTTAAACAATTTTATTGTTATAAAATTGTTAAATTTTAAATTTAATAAAATTGTTAGAACAATTTTATAACAAAGTAGTATGAGCTGTGATAGAATTAGGTTGGCACTTCTATGAGTCCAGACATATACCTTGTCTCAGTGACAATCCTGAGAGAACAGAACCAAAACTATGGCCCTAAAGAACAAATTTAATAAGCAAGCATTACATACACTTAGCAAATGATAATAAAGTTAGAACATCAGGCTCCTTGGTAAGAAAAAGAAAAATGAAAGATAAGTCACAATGCTAAGATCTCTCTGGAGACAATTTTAAGCCAAACAGATAGGTGCCATTATAACTTGGATACCCAAAGGGGCCCTTGGCATTGGTTTTTGTAAAGAGAAAGATACTTTGAGAGAGAAAGTGTATGTAGGTACACACCCAATGGAAACTGTAGATTATAGCACAATTGAATTGATTATTTTTTCATTGAAAAATTAGTTCTGTGGTAATGTTTATTATGGAAACTATTCTGGCTTAGTTTAATAATGTTGGTTGCTTAATATCCCCTGTGCTTCAATTTTAACTGTATATTTTTATGGAGGGAAAGAAATTAAATACATTTTGCATTAAGAATAATATTTTTAGTCATTATTTTTATTTTAATTTATCTTTTTGGATGATTTGGGATTTTTTTACATATTGTTTGGAAAAATTCAGAAAATCCCAATTAATTGTTTGTTAATCCTTCACTTGTTAATCATTGCTAATGTGTATATTCACACACACTCATGCCTACATATACAGGTATTTTTAATTTATGTATAGTGATAATGTTAGTTGTATACATTTTAATCATGTTATTTATTCTATACATTGCAATATAGATTTAAAGTTTTACTATGCTATTGATCATTTTTTTAAATGTGATTTTAATGGTTGCATCATAGTCCATGAAAAATCTGGCATATTGCTTCTTGTTATAATAGCCTCTATTAGACTTGTGTGCTGTTACCAATATTTTGCACTTAATATAATTATAAAAGAGACAAAAACACTTCAATATGCATTTTAAACATCAGTGATCTTTGGAAAATATGAATTCAGATTTCAGTTGTATGTGTATACATAGATATATTAACATTAATAAAAGTTACATACATTAAAATTATGTGTGTATAAAATTTAAATATATAAAGATACACATATGTATAATTTCCTCTCAGAAACACAAGACCAAGTAATCAACAATTCTGTTAAGTATTTAAATGTTCAATTTCAGTTTCAAAGCAGAAACATAAGCTAATTTAGAATAATTTTCCTAAATCCTAGTCAGTCAATCATTTCCTTCCCCCAGGGGAGAGTGCCAACACAGTTCTCCACTGCCAGGAATGATGTAGTGGAGTTTCCCACATCTGGGGAGATCACAGGGGCCAGCACATCTGGAGTGCAATGGATAAACTGCACCCTAGGAAAGTTGACTTCGTGATCATGGTATCTTCCCTGTCTGGTAACTATAAGTCAATCTTTTAAGTTTTCTGTTACCAATACTGTATTTTTTTCAATTACCAATATATTGGCATGTAGGTAAGTTATTGGTATTGAAGCAAACAAACAAACAAACAAACAAACATCACTCCCCACTAAGGTAAACCAGGAAGGGATATGTAGAAAAGATGACTGCTGTAGTTTGGGTTCCACTGCAAACTGCAAGGTGGAAATGTGCTCACCAATGGGTGATTAGGGAATACTTTGGGATCAACAAACACAGGGCAGAGGAAAGGAAAGACAGCTAAATTTGGCGGAAGGAGGAGTTAGGCAGGAATGCAGTCGTAAGTCCTCAACTTACCCTGTCGGGAGCTCTGAAGCTGAAATGAGCCTTCCCCATGTTCGGTGTGGGGCTAGACCACAGGGTATTGTATTTAGTGTCAGTGAGGACTGCCATAACAAAATATGACACAACTGAAATCTGTTTTCTTGCCTGTGAAGGTTTTAAATGCAAAATCAAATGCTGGAAGGTGTCCTTATCCTGAGATATTTCTGGCTTTCAGAGCGCTACCTCATTACATCCTCTGTGCACACACATCCCTGGTTGTCTCTCTCTCTTCTGTTGGACTATGGCCTCATCTTTATTTTCTCATTGAACGTTAATCACCTTTTTAAAGGCCTTTTTCTCCAAATACAGCCACTTTGAAGGTTAGGGCTTTGACATATGAATTTTGAGGGAATGCGATTCAGTTCACAAGAACCGCATACGTTTCAGTCATCACATGGGAGTTGCTCGGGAAGGGGGCGATTCCTTGGTCTGGGTGATGCTCTTTGGCCCTATTGGTTATTTCCCCCAATTTCTGAACACACAATTAAAACGAACATACTTAGCAATCAGCAAGGATATAGCATTTATCTTTTTACCTGTAGAGTGAAATTTATCATCGCGGGAAGATCCAAATGGAAGAACTTAAAACTATTTCTTACTCCACCAAGATATTAAATAAAAAAATCAGACTTCTTAGAGACAATGGCATATCAAATAATTTTAAAGGTATAGAACTATGACCATCTTTTGAGAATTCTGTAAAGTGTTTACTCTTCATTGTTTATGGCTGCTGATGTATCTGCTAGATTTAATCATTGTCTATTAACAATTAGACAGATATTTCTTTAAGTGTCTGGAACAAATAAGTGTCTTGAGATCTTGTGAGAGCTCTGTGTGAGTGTTAGGGCATGCCTTCAACTTTCAACCCGGTGACTGGGAATTACATCCAGCCATTTCTTCCTGTTGGCACAGTGTGTCCAGGTCAGCCAGAGATGAGAGCCTGTAAGTTTTTTTCTGCTCCTGTGCACAGCTTTTTACATGTGCATTACCTTCTTGACTCTCAGGAATATGATACAGTTTATCTAAATTTCCATGTGCATCTCATCCCCCAGTTCTCCCTTTCTTTACCTTGTATTTGCTCTATCTGTTACTTGACAACTCAGAAATCCATAATTTAAAAAAAATTTCTTTTAAAAATTCTATTCATTTTTTAAAACTCCCCTACTGGAAAGGCTTCTTGCCCTGAAAAAGATTCAATTCAGAGTAAATAAAGACAGCCTTGTGATTAGGATCTTCTTGCCACAAGTGTGTTTGTGATATAGCCTTTTCTATAAGTCAGCTGGGCAACTGCTCAGCTAGCTGCCTGCTGAGCAGCCTGGCACCAAGGAATAGACAAGAGTCACACAAGGTAACTATGCTATTCAGGCAACTTTCATTGAATGAAGGTTCATTCAACAGAGAACATTGATATACATTAATATCCTATTTATACTCTAACAATCTAAGAGAAATATAACACACATGTAGAGCAATTGATGGGGGATAACGAATCCCAGTCCCAGAGTCCCAGTCTGCAGGTCCGGGAGATAGCACAGTGGGTGAGGGAGTTGTCAGCATCTTCCAAGGAAGGCTCACTATAGCCAGGTGGGCAGAAGGGCAGACAAACTCCTCATTTCAGCAGGGTAGAGCCTCTGGTGGCCGATGCCAAAAGAGATCGGGGTGGCGTGGAGCAGCACTCTGGTGCGTGAAGCTCAGTTGTCTCAGCGGTGGTCTGGAGCCTCAGTTATATCTTGAAAGTGTTATACTCCACCCTTCTGGGTCCTTTTCATACATGCCTTGGCAACCCTGGTGCCAAGTGGGGAATTTGCCCAGGAGCTTATAGGTGGTACATGGCTGTTCTGCCTGACACCCCTGCTGGCGAGTGTGGAACTTCCCCAGGAGCTTATCTACGGGTGGTCCTGCTCTGCAGATCTGGCTGCTCGGACCACGTGTGCAGATATCTTAAGTGTGTTTTGTTGCCAAACATGTCTGCTCTGACATAGGTAATTCTCCTCTTGAACCAAAGTGTTATGGCTGGCTGACAGCCATTTTAGTTCACATAAGTGACTCAACTTTGTTTTGTATACTTTGTACTACCTTGACAGGACCAATGCCATTTTATTGGTCTTGCTCTTCACACTTCCATGGAGCCATGAAAGATAAAATAATGGTAGTTCTCTGGAATGCAGCTTTGGAGGAGGTCACACACTGCTCTTCCTCCTTCAGTAGCTACCAGGCTGCTAGTTTTCAAGTCTGCTACAGAGCTGAGTCTTGGGTTTTGGAACAGAACAAGTGAAACTCCACACAGTGTGTCATTAATACTGAGATTCAGATATATTTTTAAATAAACTTTCCACAGTTGATGAAAACCACTAGTTAATTTCCAGAGTTCTGGAAAAGTGCTCTGATCACTTTTGCTACTTCTCCTAATGTTGTTATAGAAGAGCATTTTCAGAGATCTTTAACATTTTCACTGAAATTCCTTCTTGCATGTACACAACTAACATATTTTGTAAATAAATCATAAAAATAGAAATTCATGAGAAAGAATGACATAAAATAATATTAAATTTTAAGTTTAAAAGTTAGTAATTTATGTAACCCAAAGTTGGAATTTTAAAATGACTCTACTGAAAATGTATAATCATTAATATTTTATGTATATTCAACTTTATGTGATATTTAAAACATCCTCAGGTAATATATTTATTTTGATAAATTATTAGGTATAAAACTAGCTAAGTTATTATAGGAAAGTCATGTATTCTACCCAAGAAAATTTAATGAGATGTCATTGTTAATACCCTGTTTAGTCTAACCCTAGTTTCATTCTCCATTAGTCTGAATTTCCTGTTTACCAGTAAAATGCAATTTACTTTTTCTATTAAAATATTTTGAAGGTAGATTAAATTTAAGATTCTTGTCTCCTTCTCTGTTATTTTTGATTGCTCTCAATTTTTTTCCATGAGAATTACAGTACATAAGAGTTAGACCAACGGGTACTCTGTGTACCAATAACTAACGACTGAAAGAGGAGAATCTATTTTTACCATTTGTTTCTTTAGAATCAGGTGAATTGAAGGAATGATTCACAATACTATAAAAAAGATGAATTTCACTGATAACAACAAAGAGATGGATGCAGAAATTACACTAGTCATCTGAACATGGTGATAGGTAAATGTTAAAGACGAAAAATGTATCTCTGCGTATATATCTTTTTTCATATTTTGTCTTAGTACAGAATGAAAGGTAGAGAGAACTTACCTCCTAACATTTTTTCAGAAGAAAAGATTTTTAAAAACCTTCATGTTTAAAGTAAAACCACACTGAATAAGTATATTTTATTTTATTAAATATATGATTATTGCATTTATTGTTCAAAAGAACATTGATAGATTTATTTCTTTACCTACAAGTATTATAAAAACTCCTCCTCTTAAACAAATAGTGTTGAATAGGATACACAATTAAATAGTTAAAAATTCCCTCATCAGAGTTTATTGTTCATTATCATCCTCAAATCTGTAACTAAAGACAAATGACATGCAATAGTACATAATATTTTATCAAACTATTATAGTTATAATACACATGCCCCACAGTTCCCAAAGCTCTAACATGCTAAAACGTGCTTCTAAATTCATGAGTGTTTATGTTATTTAAATATTAATATGCAATTAGGTAAAAACTTTCTTTAAAAAAGAGGACCTTAAAAAGCACAAGAAAAATTGATTTTAAAAGTCTTGCTCTTTTTTGAAGGGATTAAACACATAGCTGCATGCCAGAGAGAAAACTTGCTTTGAAGAAGAAATGCTGGCTTGAAACATTTAATAACAGTAAATATAGAAAAGAAAATCAAAAGAATATTTTATTTCTACCCTTTCGCTTATTAGAAATTGTAGATCATACTCCATGCAGTGCCTTTAAGGACATTATTTAAATATTTGTTGTTTAAAATTTCACTGTGGAAAGGAAAATCTAGCTCTAAAATCATCAGTTTCGTGTATGTATGTGTGTGTGTGGAAACAAATAAAGGCCTGTTGTGTCTCACCATTTTGATTAGAAGAATTTGTAAGAAAAGTAGTCTTTATATTATTTCACTCACAATTTTGTGTATTACCTGATTCTTTTAAGTCATCCTAATTTTAACTGATTTTAAACTTCTCTAGTGCCTGATTTTTTATCTACTTTGTAATTACTTTTCGCAATGTTAATAACTTCAGTGATCATTAGTTGTGCTGGCTTCAGGAGTATTATAAAATGGGGACAATATGGAGAAGATTAGCATGGCTTCTGTCCCCAAATGATGTGCAAACTCACAAAGCATTCCATTTAAAATAATTAATGATAATAATAATAACAACAACCACTGACAAAAGTTTCTGTAAGTTTATCAACATTCCTTAAATTACAAGATAATTGTAGAAAAGCAGGCTAGGAAAATGAGATTAGGAAAGCTGATCTTATTTATTACACTTCGGAATGCTACAACAAAATGATTAAAACTCATCCGGGAGGTGAGAGTTGAAGCTTCAAAGAAGCGTGAGTCAATTGAATTGTTGCAAGTACAATTCTGTTGACTCAGAGATGGGGAAAGGAACTGGACAGTTGTTTATCTGCTACATTAGAAAGAGTACAAAGTAATCTAGCTACAGGACAGCTTCAAAGTTGACCCTCCTGCCCTTTGAAAGGTTAAATATGTGGCATTAAGGAAGCAATATTGTGAAATGAAAACTATCTGGTACCTAACTGACAAACACAATGATGTTGCAAGTAACAATATCAATATTTTTGTTTAAAATTTAGAAAAATCCTTAAAATAATGTAACTATTTAGACAGAGAGAGCTAGCATTTAGGAGTTGACTGATGTGCAAATTCAGTGGTCTTTACACTGTAGTGTGCTTCTTCTCATTTTACTAGTTTTATCCTCAGAAAAGAAATGCAGTAACACTGATCTTTTGTAACTGCCCACGACTGCTCTAAAATGCATCTCCGGAGCATCTCCATAATGCCTAAAGAAAGAATGACTAGGAGCTGAGGATTATAAAACTTAAATGACATAAGATTTCAGGCGTAGAACTGCTTTTCAAAAATGCAGATTATCTAACGATTACAAGAAAAGCATTCAATATGCTTTTTAATAATTATGTGGGTTTTGCCATAGCTGGATTAGAGTCAATTAGCTCTGGGCCATCTAAAAGCTAAATAAATTGTTGTGTCTCCTAACATAATGGAGTTTACTAAGAAAAAGCCCTAATATTCTAGCATTAAAAAAAGCATTCAGAGATACTTGGAAAGCATCTATATCCAAAGGTCTGTTTCCTCCTTGTGCCGTGGTATTAATAGTAGCCACCGTACTGATTTAGTGTTGTCCTCATAGTATTTTAGTACTTGGAAGAAGCACTGCTTTTCTCACTTTGTAGTTGTGAATAATTTTCATAAGAAGTAAAGTGACATGGTAAAATGGTACAACTAGCAATAGTCAAAGGAACAGCAGGAAGTTACACGTACTATTTTTAGTGTATATGTATGTCATTAGCATATAGGCAGATGTGTATATGGATATACTAGTATACAAGTATATGTGTATTTCATGCATATAATATTGTATATGAAAGCTATCCTTTCATATACATTTACTTTGTATCTTCCAACAACTTTATAAAGACTCGTGCTCCTTCTGCAATCTAAGGCCAATCTCCACATCTGTGATTGGGGTTCTCTACCTACAAATTCTGTTCATTCTGTTCTTCCTGTGTTTAATATTTCCTACTCACTGGTTTATGACCTGCCAAGTGCCTTGTACAGCAAAGAAAAAAAGTCTACCCCTTATCATTTCCTGTTGCAGTGCTATCACTTCCATACTCATTATGACACAGCAGTCACTCCTCACCCTGTATGCACTTCCATTAACTACATCTCTTTCCTCTTGAACATTTTATTTTTTATTTCACATCACTATCCCTCCCCCTTCCCTTCCTTCCTTCCTTCTTTTCTTTCTAGACTTCACTTCACTAGGGTGTTTTCTACCCTATTTCTCAAATCCATTAATATATTTATTCTTCTGAAAAGTATTACATTAGGTGCTGAAAATTTTTTCTACTGACAAAAACAAGCAAAACTAAGTCAAACCATTTCACATCTCATGCAGCACACATGTGCCTGTAGTCACCTACGCAGCCAGATTCTTCAAGCACTTGATGGAAGTAGTTATATGTATTTATTGCTTTTTGCCCCACTTCAGTTTGGACTCCTTCTGTCTTATTACTGAAAAACATACTTTACGAAAACCAGTAGTGACTTATGTGACACTGAATGCTACTGAAGTTTATATTGTTGCCCACGTTCTCCTTGAAACCCCCTCCTTTCTTTCCCCTTCTCCAGTTTGGTGGTCTACTAACACTCCCTCTCGATGCATAGCACCATCACAATTATTTACAATTGAGAACCTAGGAGACACATTCAATATCTCTCTGCCTCTTTCCATGTTTGTACAATCCATCAACCTTTCTTCAACATTTTATTACTTAAATATACCTTAAATCTATTAGCATTTCTTCTCTACTAGCTGTCCATTTCCAGCTACCCTAATCTTTAGTTGAAATACTGTACCCATCTAGTGGGATAATTTAGTCTATCTCGGTGTATACAAAGCTTACCCTCACTAAGCTATCTTCTATGTGTCAAGTAGACTCCTTTTATCAAAATTCAGATTCCATTACATTGCCCTCACTTAAAATATTCTCATCGGTCCTTACAATTTTAGAAACTGTTAAATTAGAAAACAAGACTAGATAGTTTGACTCTACCTAACTATTTAGACTTTTCCAGACATACTCACAACTTAATCTTGGTGCTCCAGGTAATACTACATTTATTTTATTCCCTTTTACATTTCCTGTTGTCTCTGACATTAAGCCTTTGCTCATACCCTCTACTCTCAGCTTACAACTCTCTCACTCATTCCTCCATTTGTCATTTTAATTCCCATTGGGTCTTTAATTTCAACTCTAGCAGTTCATTAAGTAATTCTTTCTGACCTCCCTAACTATACATTTTCTTCTTAATATGCCTTTTTTGTCTTTTTAAAAATTATTTTATTGTTGGTCATATACAGTTGTCAGCATTTACCCCCCCACCACCACTCTTGTTAATGTTCTTTTATAACATCAAGGTCCTTTTTATTTACCACTTTATAAGTAAATATTAATTTTATATTGATTTAGTTAATTATTTGATTAACATACATTCCTGTAGGTTCAAAGCTACATTAGGTCAAAAACAGTACTTCAACTTTTTTTTTCTTTCTTTTTGTGTTGTATTCTCAGTGTTTAGAAGGAAACTGACAGGTAGAAAGTGGTCCTTAAATATTTGTAAAGTGAATTAATAAGTGAACAAAGGGGTGATAAAATAATTTCCATGATGCTTGCTAAATGTCTTACTATTCTTACTTATGTTACTTTGACAGACCCTTTCAGGTATTCCCTTCGTGTGACGTACAATATGAAATGGCTTTATGTTTTTGAAAAATTCAACTCCTCTGACAAAATTCCTATTCATTAACAATATTTAATCCTGAGCACCACCCATGCCAACGTCATAAAAAATTGGGCACATAAACTGGAAAGCTGCATATTTGTAGTTAGATCTCTAGATGAAGAGAATAATTGTTCTGGATTTTTCCAGAAATAGAATTTCTTCTAGCTCTACTGGTCTAGTAGGGGAGACTCTTAGTTACTCATTAATTTGTACCTAGTGGTTCACTCAGGTCCAATGCTTTCTGCATACTGCATGGCTTTCCAGCACTACTAATCAACACTAGATAGAAAATAGAAATGTCAAAAGGTCAAGAGAAACTCCATAATTGACAGTGTTGCTATTCTGTTAAATGACATCTGGGGACATTAATCAGGAGGATCAGCCTCAGAATAAATTACTGTATTAACAAGGGATATGGCTATTCAGGGAATTGCATGAAAAGATATTAAAATACTTGGGAAGTTTAAATGATTAAATTTTCCCCAAGGAAAACTTCTACTGAACAACCATTAAAAGTATTCTTTATCACATCTTACATTTTTATAGTTCTTTCCATGATTCAAATGTGAATAATCACATTTCTAAAAAACTACATTATGATATGTACAAGAGAGACTGTATGAGTAGTTAAGCCTGAGACTCTTTAAAGAGCAGACCTTATTTGAAATAAAGTGCATACCACCTTATATTCCAATATTGGCTAAATCTAACATATAATGAATGCATAGTATGCTCTAGACATTCTCTTAGGAGC
This sequence comes from Sturnira hondurensis, assembly GCF_014824575.4. NCBI lineage: Eukaryota > Metazoa > Chordata > Mammalia > Chiroptera > Phyllostomidae > Sturnira > Sturnira hondurensis. The sequence goes on along the minus strand of NW_028087015.1, from coordinate 31,754,413 downwards.
TATCTTGTTTAATTTTTATTCATAATTCACAGAATGGAAACTGAGGCACAACAGCATGGAACGCATGAGTGGGTTTTCATAGCCAAGATGATACTGAGACTACGTACAGTTAATTGACTCCAAACGCTAGATGTGTTTCATTATCCCATATGATTTCTAGAATGCCAAGTCATTTTTTCCACTTAGAGAAAAGATAAAATGTTAATACCCACAAGACTGTATCTCTGCTCTACACTATGCATAATAACTAATAAAACTGCTTACATTTTAAATTATTCTCTGTCACAACTTAACCTGAGAAGAACACACTCTTTTACATTCCAAGGGCAGTTTGCTCTTTGAATTAAACATAAGGGTACACAAGAAAGGCAACCCATGATGTTTTCCAGAAGTTAGCTTCTAAGCACTTTAGCTAATATGTTTTCTTGGCAGATAAATGGTAAACTGAAATGCACTGGGCTGTCAGTAGACACTGCACTGAGGACTACTATGCATCATAGCCTCAGCTATAGCAGTTAAGTGTTGTATGACCTTGCCAAGTTGTCATTTTATGTTTCTGAGGAATACTCTCAACACTTTATCATATGGATGTCAACTAGTTTATCTATGGTTATTTTAGCCTTAAAGTGAGTATCAAAAAGTTAACTGATTATAGAATCCTCCCCACAAATATCACAATTCTCCGAGTTTCCTCATCTCAGTTAAAGAAGCCACTTGGTCAGTCTGCAAACCAGAAAACATTTTCATTTCATTCCTTTTCTTTGTTTTCGGTGGAATAGTGAGATGTACGCACAAAGAACATGTTACTGGGCAACTCACACAGGCTGTTATCACATGGACAGACTGTGGATTGTTCTTCCATGAAGGCTTCCTACCACACTGCTACTCTACAGTGTCATAAAAGATGCGTGAAGACAGTGAAGTTTGCTGACATTCAAATGCCCTGGCGTGTAGGATGGGCACATTCTGACCTTGAGTGCTAGCTGCTTAGGAGCTACACACGACAGAGGATAAACCAGCTATTCAGTGGTGCTGCATATTTGTCCCAAATTTTCACAGCATTCTGCAATACCTTATGGAGATAAAGCTGCCAAGGTATCTGGGAGATGAGTTGACTCTGTGGATTTTTAATGTCCACATTTAAGAAAGTTATTTCTTTTTCACTCTTAACATCTGGCCTGAACTTGATTACATTTCTTCATATCCATGACTGCCACTATAAACAAAGTCTACCTGGTCAGGAATAAGTTTAACTGCTCTTTTGCATGGCTCTTAATCAGATATGGTCCATTTTTTCATTAGGCAAGTTGCTTTACACAAATTTATTCTTCCTGATCGAGACCATTCAAATACCCCATTGCAGTGCAAAACCTATCTTTCAACATCATCCCCTTCCCTCATTCTGAATCAGCCATATCAGAGCCTCTGTGTCCTCAAGGTAAACCACCTCACACCTTAGTTTGTGGCTCTACTTAATCTTTTACCCACAATTTTCATGCTCACCTGTTTGCCTCCTGTCATCCTTCTTATCTCAGTTCTCAGAAAGTCCTTCACTGACCATGCATTTCAAGTTTTTCCACTCTCTGCCCCTTCCCAATCATCACCTTATTTTATTTATTAATTTCACTGACCATTGTCATTTATTATTATTTGTGTTTCATATCAGTATTTTACTTTCCACTAGGTTACATGCTGCACAAGAAGACAATTTATGTAGTTATGAATTCTTAGTACATTTATTGTAACATACACATAATTATATGGTAGAAAAGATGAGAATAAGAGTCTGAGGAGTGAATGAGTGAAGTAGTAAAGCAGTCGGTACAGCTAGAAGTGTCTGTGACACTGTGACAACTATATTTCTCTTGATTAGTATACATACTCATATATGTGTGTAATGTATGTATGATGTGAATTATATGACCTGTATGATCACTTCTGACTACAATAAAACATCTTTATGTGTATACTTACATAGATGAAAATACTACCTTGAGAATAAAATAATCTCATCAATAATCTCATTATTTTTTAAAGTACTAAACACAGAATGCTGAACTTTTTTCTTTTAAATTAGTATCTGCTTAATAAAGACATGAGAACTTATTATTTCCTCAAGAATGCAACTCTTTGTTGTAAACTTAAATACACAGGCACTTACATCTTATTTTTTTTAACTGAACAAAAGTTTTAGATGTGAAATAGTCTCACTACACATTGTGTAATAGTCTTTTATACATTGTAGTAGTTTCTTTGATGATTCAAGTTGATTTTGACTTTTTGTAAACTTACTTCTTGCTATAAAATAAAATATTGGAACTTGGCTTGCGAGTAGAAGAAATTCTTGAGAATTGCTCCCTCAAGAGCATGAGTTTTCAATAGAATATTGTTTTGAAAAGATGAATAGTATTGCTGAAACATAGAAATCCTTATTGAGATATATTTTTGTTTTGCTGTGTTGTGGTGTTACATTGTTTTTTTTCTCCAAGCATTATTTGGAATATTAGTCCAAAACGATTCTAAAACTCGGTTGAAACAATGACGGGAAGAAGAATAGCAAACTAATAGTGATAAAGTTCCAAAAGCAGAAACAAAAAGCAGTCAAGGGAGAAATATTAACTAAAATTGCTAAAAGAAAAGAAAATTGATAAAAGAAATGTCACTTTAAGACATCATAATAAAATGAAAGACAGATAGGTTTCAAGATAATGACTGTTTGGTGGCTCATGTGAAATGGATCAATTTTCCCAGTCTAACTTTTAATAGAAAATCATCTATTTCCTAGACAAAGTAAAATTTCGAGTTAAAGAAAACTTTTCACAATAAGCACTTTATATAAAAACTTAGAAGGGGGAGGGTCAAGAAACCTCTATAAAGGACCCATGGACTTGGAGAACAGTGGAGATTGACTTTCGTAGTTGGGGTGGGCGGGTCAGGATAGAGCAACAGAGGAAAAAATTGGGACCATGGTAATTGATAAATAAAAAATAAATAAAATTTTATGAGGCTAAAAGTATAGGTCTTATTTGGTATTTTACATTCTTTTTAGCTATACATTAAGCTTTTTTAAGTCAACATATGTTAATAAATGAACTGTATTTTTCCGCCATATTGAGAAAAATGGACTCATTTGATGGCCATGATCACATAAGTGACTAGTAAATATGTTACTGTTGAAGACAAGAGATAATCTAATTTTAATTCACTTTACTTCAAAATTGTTTTCATAGTGGCATAATAGTGCTGTCCATTGGTCCAGAAAAAAATATGAGATGTCAAAATTTAAAGCATTTTTATGATAATCTTTGAAAGTATGATGAAAAAAATCTATGCAGAACTATCTTGCTTTCTGTAACAGTATTCATCTTTCTAGCTCTAGTCAATTGTAAAATTTTTCATATAATTCCCATGTAAGATCTTGTATACAAAACAATAACATATATTGATATAAACCTTTTTCAATTTTAAAATTTATGTACCTATGTATCTTAAATGTTAATCAACATAAAGAATCAGTATTATTATATTAAAGTAACATTTTATACCAAAAGCAAAGACAGATTTCTCTTGAACTTAAATGACTTTATTTTTATGAATACTATAAATTTTCATTTTAATATTTATGGAAGCTGATTAGAATATTTAGGTTATTTAATAATCCTATATCTCATAAGGTAATGTTTGTAAAGTAGTATTCTTTATAAGGCACCAAAGACTGTATTTATGGCCCATGCTGGTCCAACATAACCTCTTCTTAACTAGCTACATCTGCTAAAGACCTTATTTCCAAAGAACAGTTTCTGAGGCTCCAGTTGGGCATAAATTTGGGGATACACTACTTAACCCATTGCACACAAATTGAGAAAAATTTAAAAATCTACCCAATTGCACTAAAATCCAACAATTTTAGATCCAGTTGTAACTCTCATTCAAAAAATAGGTATTTTCTTATAGAACAATGCTCAAGAGTCTAGAGCATAAACTCTGCTGTCCTTCTGTGAAACCCTTGGATGTAGCTACTATACTGGACAAGCAGCGACTTTGTCTATCAAAGAAAAAGGGCAGGCTGATCCCAATTATGAACATAGTTCTTCACATATTTTTTTAAAAAGTATTAGAATGATAAAAGCAAAGCTTTAAGTGAATGTCCATCAATATCAGGCAGACTTTATCACAGAAAGAGGATTTCATATAAATTTGTACATACTAACAGATTAGAGGAGATAAAGCATGTGCTTCTCTTAGTTAAATAAAAAAAATGCTAACTTGATAAAATTCATTAATACTGAATAATTTACATTTAGCAAACCAACTACAGAGGAGATATTTCCCTTTTTTATTGTTGTTCAGTTACAGTTGTCCCATCTTTTTCTCCATTGCTCTCCCCTGCCCTGCCTTCCCCCTACCCCCACAGTCAATTCCCCCACTACCCATGCCTATGTGTGCTCTATTCATGTCCTTTGACATGTCCCTTAACCTCTCCCTCAATTATCTCTCTCTCCTATCCCCTTTGGTCACCGTCAATTTGTTATTTATTTCCTTGCTTTTGGTTCTATTTTGCTCATTCATTTGTTTTGTTGATTAGGTTCCACTTATAGGTGAAATCATATGGCATTTGCCATTTACCACCTGGCTTATTTCACTTAGTGTAATATTTTCCAGTTGCAAGCATGCTGTGGTGAAAGGTAGAAGTTCTCTCTTTCTGCTGCATAGTGTCCCACTGTGTAAATGTACCACACTTTTCTTATCCACTCGTTTACTGATGAGCACTCAGACTATGTCCAGCACTTGACTATTGTAAACAATGCTGCTATGAACATTGAGGTGCATAGGTTCTTCTGAATTGGTGTTTCAGTATTAGGGTGTAATCACAGCAGTGGGATCGCTGGATCAAAAGGCAGTTCCATATTTAGTTTTTGGAGGAAATTCCATTCGTGTTTTCCACAGTGGTTGCACCAGTCGGCATTCCCACCAACAGTGCACTAGGGTTCTCTTTTCTCCACAACTTCACCAGCACTTGTCTGTCGATTTATTAATTATGGTCATTCTGACCAGTGTGAAGTGGTATCTCATTGTGGTTTTAATTTGCATCTCTCTGATGACTAGTGATGCTGAGCATTTTCTCATGTGTAGATGGGCCTTTGTGTGTCCTCCTTGGAGAAGCATCTGTTCAGGTCCTTTGCCCATTTATTATTTGAATTGTTTTTCTTCCTGGTGTGGAGTCATGTGAGTTCTTCATATGTTTTGAAGATCAAACTTTTATTCAAGGTATCATTGGCAATTATGTTTTCCCATATAGTTGGTTCCTTTTTAATTTTTGTTGATGTTTTCTTTAGCTGTGCAGAAGTTTTTTAATTTGATGTGGTCCAGTTTGTTTATTATTTCCTTTATATCCCTTACATTGCAGGTGTATCGGCAAAAATATTGCTACATGGGATATCTGAAATTTTCCTGCCTATGTTCTCCAAAGGACTTTTGTAGTGTCACAACTTATACTTAAGTCTTTTATTCACCTTGAATTTATGTTTGTGTATGGTGTAAGTTCGTGGTCTAGTTTCATTTTTTTGCAGGTAGCTGTCCAGTTCTCCCAACACCATTAATTGACAGTTCTTAATATAGTGCTGGATATTTAGGTTAAAAAATCTTTAAATTGAGGGCAAATATATATATATATTTGGTGACTGTCTGTTTATTATCTACTGATTTTAAAGAGAAACTTAAGCCCATGTTTATTTTTTCTGTCTAAGAAGAAAGGATGTGTGATTTTTATCATAGTAAATTAGTCATTGTGATTTATGCTTAGTAAGTTATCCATCAAAGGCAGAGGTGTCTGATGTTTGATTCAACTATATTTCCTCTAACAAGCATCCTTGCAGACAATGTTGACTACAGAAAATGTGAAATTAAACACTAATTTTACCCTTGTAGGTAATGATTGTTTTCCTTGGGGGTTTCCACATAATTTTTATACATAACTGCAAAATGCTACATAATAACTGCCCCAGCCATGCAGAATAAACAATATAAATGCAATTCATTGAACACAATTAAAGAACACATTTAACTCAAGAAATTAATCTAACTTTCAGTTACTCTTACATAATCATCCTTTTACATTCTCCCTTACTTTTGCAACCAAGCATAATAGTATTCTGATACTTATATTCAGAGTATTGTGTAAACAATTTTACTTCTAAATTTTGCCATCAAATGAACAAGATTTGTGACTTTTAGTTTCTTTTCATTTTACCCAAGAATGAATCAAGATATTTGAATTTGATAATTTTTAACTCTATATTCCCATTCTAGTGTTTCCTTTGAAGCAATTTGCTTCATATTCTAATGTTCTGAGTAGAAACATTCTCCTGGTTATCTCAACCTAATTTCTAAACTCATATGATATTTCCTATAATAAATACCTTCGATTTTCACTAGTAGCAAAGCCTACCTAAAATTTTATCACCACTCACCATATTAGAACCGGATATATTACACCATGTAGTTTAGAATATTTTTTTATAATTTATCATATCGAGGACACAATAATGTTGGTTAATCTGGTATGATATTTCTCTTCCTTTTCTAACAAAACAGGTAAAATCTTTTATAATTCTGAATTATCAAGAATGTATGTTGAATCCTCTTTAACCCAGTGTATACTACTTTATTATTCAACAAATACTAAGAGATAAATGATGTATTACCAACCCATATTTGAATTTCAATCATGTCCTGAGATTAGATTCACTAATACTAAATTATTTTCAACTGATGGCTTCTCCTTCCCTCAAAGAGATTACACATCCCACCTGTTGGCAACCCCAATATGTGCTCTGTGCTGTTTGATGTTTACAAAAGTGCCAAGAGTCTCAGAATATCTTAATAGACATGTGTATGCATATACCCTAGAAAATAAATAAATCCCCTTCTGAGTTGTGATAACTTCTTTCTTGGAACATACGAACTTGGGTTAGTTTAGTCAAGCGGGGAAAGGCTAACTATCCCTAAGGTGCTTTATAATGGAGGTATAAACAGAGATAAACTATCTCTATACTGATTTGTGGCAAAAAAGTGTTCTGGGCATGGTAAACATTCTAAATTGTAGCAGGTATATGGAAATTCTATTTATAATAATTAACACATGAGAGATAATTCAATAGCAAGTGACTATCATAAAATAACATGAACTATGATTAAACAATGTACATTATTGTTTAATACAAGACTAATGGTCTGATATAATGTTCAATGCATTCCCCAGATGATGTATCTCCAAAAAGAGTAGCTTTCTCCATGTGTGAATTGTTCAATCTATTTTGGACTATCAAAACAACTAAATAAAACAAAAATGATTAATAATTAGGAACAATAAAAAAATAACACCTCTAATTCTCATGATATAAGTAGGACAGAAGTATTAACTAAAATAAGCAATAATGAAAGTAAACAACATAGAATATAGAATAATGTCTATGAAGTTTTCAGCATGTGGAAAAATGTGGAGAAATATCTAGCTGAGAACATCCTTTTCAGACTTAAATGGCTCATCAAAATTATACTTGTAAGTATGAGTTCCTGTAGGGACAAGAAACTGTAGTGGTCTAGTGAGAGGAAACTGCCTTACAATAAAAAATTTAAAAACAAAAGAAAGTAGTTCCCTTCCTCATGAAGCTCCAACAAGTCACAAAATTCTTTATGAGTCAACTTTAGATTTAAATTTTATTACAAAAGTATTGGTCACACCCTTTCATTAAAATTGCATTTGGCAACCTCAGTATGTGCTCTGTAATATTTATGGATTACTGATATAATCTATGAATGACTATAGATCTTTCAGATAGAACACTTCTAATAGAGTTATATATTGTTAGCAGTATAATACAAGTGTTCCTTTATGCAAAAATGATAGTAAGTTGAGATAACTGTAGGAAATGATAACGTATGTGACTACCACATGGAGAGCTATTTTTAACTGAGTATTAAGTATTCTAAGAGACTCTCACTCTGAAAATAAGCAGAACTTTCAAAAGACACACTTTGAAGGGGTTATTCTCACCTAAGCTGAGAGAAGTACCCAAGAATTGACTCTTCACTCATGCTGAATACTACTGTTAAAACCCAGAGCACTGAAGAGCAAGCAGCAAACTCCAGGGAGAGGTAAATGTGGGTCTCCCTGAGGACAAACATTAGTAGCATGTTAAGAGCAAAAACATCTTAAAATACAAAAGTTATACCAAGTAGCAAAGTGAGATCCTTCCACCTACAACTCTGATTCTCCTTCTCTCCTCTCTCCCTCTCTCTTCCTCTCTTGCCCACCACACTCATTGAAGCCAACCTGACGGTGTTCCTTGTTGCAGTCAAAAGCAGAAGCAGATTCTCTACAGAGAAGTGTCCTCTGTCAAGCTCATAAGACAAATATTAAAATATGATCAAACACAGAAGAATGTAAAATACTTCAAATTTGGGTCACCAGAAATAAACAAACACAGCAACAAAATAAATCTAGGCCCTAAAAGACTGAAAACTCAAGTACCTTGTTGAAAACTTAAGTATCTTGTATCAGTCAGGCATCTCTTGAAAAACAGAACCAAAAAGAGAATATATATATATGTACACTGATATGTATAGTGACAAAAATATGAATATATGCATATATCAATGTATATATGAACACACAGAGAGATAATATTCATTATGGGTTAGAATCAGGAAAACATTATATTTAGTGATATAAACAAAATATATATGTAATTTATATAAATTATATATATGTTATTGGCTCACGTGATTATAGCACCTGAGAGCCCCCTAATGTGCCATCTGCCACCTGCAAGCTAGAGGGAAGAGATCCAGAAGATGTGGTGGTGTAGTTCAAAGGGACGAAAGCCAAAGCTAGGGGTTGCGATTTCAGTAGAGTCTGAAGGCCTGAGAACCAGTAGCACAAAAGATAGAAATAGATCAATGTCTCAGCTCAATCAGCCAGCCAAAGAGTGAATTTGACCTTCTCCGCCTTTTTGTTCTATTCAAGCCCTCAAAAGATCAGATAATGCCCACCCACATTGGGAAATTCCACCAACTCTTATCTTTTCTTAAAACACTCGCATAGACAGAATGTTTAATTAGGTATCAGAGTATTCTTAGTCCCAATCAAGTTGATACATAAAAATAGCATATCATATTTCTTTAATATATATGTGTAGCTATTAATTCCATGTTTAAAAATATGCTGTGGACAAAAGCCCAATGAGACAAGGAGCCGACATTTAGATGTACTTCACTCAGAAGGTATAGTTGTGTAAAACATTCTTATCCCTCCCTGCACAGGTAGGTTTACATAAAGAAGATGGGGGAATAAGTGGCAGAGTGAGGGCAAGACTGTGAAAAAGCTGAGAAACACCCATCTTCCTTCCCACTGAACGTCTCAGCAGCTCAGGCACGCCAAAGCCAATTTTTTTTTTCTTTTCTGCCATTCTCTCTCCAACACTTCTGACTTCAGAGTCAAAACAGTGCAGATTTGGACAAATTAAATTCATGTACCAGTCAGTTTAAGCCAATCCAAAATTCGTGCTTTTTTGTGTGTGTTTGGCATTAGCAGCATAATGATGAGCAGGATCATGATGAGCATGTAAATTATGATGCTCAATCAAATATGGAAGACATTTCTAAGGCCTGGACCAGCCGTTTTTATGGAATCCAACACACAAGAAAGGGCAGGCAGCATCATGAAAACCAGAATAAAATTGCCGTGGGGTACCCCCTTCACAGACTTGATAGTTTTTCATTCATAAACTCCCTTTGCTGTTTAAGCTAGTTGAAGTAAATTTTCATCTTTTTGGTACAAATAATATTTCTAATAAATAAATGTGAAATTGAATCCCATATGTATGAATGGTTTTTATAACACCTCAATTTTGTAAGGCTATGTTCTATGTGAGACATTAGCTACCCATTCTTTGAGTATCATATGACTACTAGTGAGGTACTATAATAATTATAACAATTAAAACAATGTAATGTGGAAATAAAGCAAATTTAATGTGGAATCTGATCAATGACTAAAATCCATTGACCCATCTTGTGCTTTGAATGGATCTCTACTCAAACCATGAATACATCTAGCAAATTAATCTTTCTTCACCACAAAAATTTAGAAAATTGCCGTGCAAGATTGATTTGAATAAATTATTTTACATACTCATATACAAAAAGGCAATGAAATATTCAGAAGGCCATGACAGATTTCTCATTTTTTTAGATTGTCTAAGGAAACCTTTTAGTCCAGTAGGCCAAGGGCATAATCCCAGGGCTCTTAGGTAGTAGTAACTAAGAAACTCCAGAAAACTGATAGCCATTTTTTACAAGGGCTCACATAAGAAGGTTAGGGAAGACTGTGCTGAATCAGCACGATTTCATGAACTGACAATCAGTCTAAAGAAGACAGCTCATTAGCAACCTAAACCACGAAAACACAACAGAGAACTGAAGATCTCCATGGTACCACAGAGTGAAAGCTGTCAATGAAGACCGCTGCTTAACATGTCAGTTAATGGGAAAAAATAGCAAACCAGATCGATAAAATCAGCAAGACCTTCAAGATGACACGGGGCAGAGCATGTTATCTAACCAAGTTAATGGTTTTTGAGCAGTCCCAGCTCCACTTATTTTCAGGATTTTGTTATTTGTATTTGACATGGGCGTTACATACAAACTTTTTGAAACATAATTATTTAAGAATTGAGCAAACATGTTCTCTGTTTGACAGAAAATCACCATGAACCATCATTTAGGTCATCTAAAAATGGAAAAGGCAGAGATTGCTTGAAGAAGTTTTACAGTTTAGCAAATAAAACAATAATTTTTAATGAAAAAAACGAGTAAGCATAGTGTCAATATGGTTTATTTTAGAACAATGAAGTAGGGGTATTTGCTTAAAAACTTAGGCATGATTTACAAGTTCATCAAGAAGAAAATATTAAGTACCTGAAAAATATTTATTTTTCTATATTCAAATATCTATATAAACAAATGAATAACTTTAGGTTTATTATCTTGTATAATTCACCATTTTCTTTAAATTTATAAAATGTTAACGGAAGTGAATGGGACAAGTATAACCGATAGTCAACTAAGATTTAAATAAATAGAAATAGACTCATATATGTACAAAAAAGATGTATTATACAGATATATATTTATACAAATATGTTTTGTGTACAGAATTAACATATACAAATAAATACAGATTAAAATAAAATTATATGTAGATATATGTATATAAGACATGTTTATGTCTGTGTATATGTTTATATGTATATATCCATTTTGTAAATAACATATAATAAATTATTACGCTTAAACATAAAATACAATTTCTGTTACCAGGAGGGTATAGAGGGTGATATCACCTCAAATCTGTATAACAAATCTTTAAAATATTATTTTTTATTGTTTTATTTCATAATAACTGACATATATTTACTTAAACAAAAAATATAAGTTGAGTACCTCATCTCAAATCTTTCACTCTCTTAAAAAAGTACTGAGAATCCCAAAGAACTTTTGATGATATGATATGTGTCCAATAATATTTACTATATTTGAAATTAAAACTGGTATTTGTATGTAATTAATAATTTTAAAGTAACTATAATAATCTTAGTATATGTTAACACAAATATCATTTTCATTTAAAACATATCTTCAATGTAAAAATTTATGAGTAGCATGCTCACACTACTGTCTCCTTTAACTGAAAACATGTTGATTCTCACATTTTCTTGCAGATTTACTGTTTTACCACACTATTATGGTTGCATGCCATTAAAATATGTCCATCACATAGAGATATATGGTTGGAAAACAGCAATATTTTTTCAAAGTCTTTCCAGATAATTGTGGAAATTCTTTGATACTACAGCAAATTTAATGTGGAATCTGATCAATGACTAAAATCCATTGACCCTGCTTGTGCTCTGAATGGACCTTTACTCAAACAAATTTTTGAGTTAATTTGTCCTTATCCTTGAGTATACTTTTTATACTTGTGGTGTGACAGAGTGTGGATGACACCCAGTCACTATCACAAGGGTATGCCATGTGGTATTATGGCATTGATGACACAGGAAGTATTTCTACCCATAAACTAGAGGTTAGGTCTGAGTGAAATAGCTCACCAGGGATTTTTGGAAACATTTGTATATTTGAAAATAACTATGTTGGAAGTACTTGGACATGTGGCTAGACTACAAGAAGTATGAAAAGCTTATCCCTGCCCTGAAACTGTAGATCTTCTCTACGCATGCTGACGGCCATTGGCAAATAGAGTGGCTGTTCATGAAAGAATGGGATAGAGATACATATGTGTAGAATGTATGTTTAAATATTTTCCCAGGCTGAAACCTGTGAATAACTAATATAAAACACATTTGGTATACATTTTGTGTGTATGTTAGAATGCTTATTATTGCCAATCTTTTTCTTTTCATTTTATTTTACTAAATTTGATTGAGGTGATGTCAATTATGTAGGTCTCAGGTGTACAATTCTATAATGCAACATCTGTAAAACATCTTGTGCATCGTATTGTGTGCTCACTACCCCCAAGTCAAGTTTTCCTCCACCATCAATTATTCACCCCCACTTTACTCTCTTCTACCTCAATGCTTTCTCCTTTAAATGCAAGATTTTAGCAAGGAGGGCTTAGGGAAATCAGGGGAGTTACATAAAATATTTATTGATTATCATTTCTCTCTCTCCTACACAATAATTGATTAGATCTTACCATTACTTCTTAAAATATCCCTTCGGGGTAGCCCATCAGGAGCCAATTCCCTGGTCTAGCTTGTTGCACCAGCTGCTGCTTCAGGCTGCATTATCATGGGGTTGAAAAGCCTCCTGAATCTCTTCTCTGGGTTTGGGGCCAACTATGGACCTTCTTCATTGTGGGCAACTTTGGCTGGCAATATCCTGCCACCATATTGCCAATCCTTAAATTCGGTTCTCCATGAGACATATTCAAGTAGTCAGGGAAGGAATAATTACAACCCAAGGATAGCTAAGTGCTGGGTGAAAAGGTGAAAGGATTAAGCAAAGACAAAAGAAAAACCCTCAAAGACACAGATAACAGTATAGTGATCACCAGAAGGAAACAGGGGTGGGGAGAGGTACAAGAGGGTAAGAGAGGTATAAATGTTGATGGAAGGAGACTCGACTTGCAATGGTGTACACACAATACAATATACAGATGATATATTATATAATTATGCACTTGAAAACTATACAATTTTATTAACCAACACCACCCCAATAAATTTAGTGAAATAAAATCTAAAAAAACCCTAAGCCTGTGGTCTCTGTTGTATGTCTTTTATGCATCTATACATGTTATTTTTATTTTATTTTTTTCAAATAGCATAAAATCTTGTATGGAGTGTTGAAGCATGTATGCATGGAAAGAGTGATATTCATCATTCTAGAATATAACAATTATGTAATTATTAGGAAATATAAATAAAAAATCCTTTGTGTTTGCTAAAATCTACTCATAGCTTGATAACAGTAAACACTGCCACTGCTTTTCCCCTCAGAAACATTTCTATCTGTTTAAAAATATATAACCTATATAAAATTAATGGGAAATTTGATTTCTTCTAGAGAGAACTCTAAAGTCTGCTTCTAGGGTTGAAATTTTAAATGGGTAGTTAATAATATTCATTAGTCCAAGCTATGATTATAAATAATAATCTAAAAGATAGAACAGAATTAAATTTTGACCTCTTATTCACCTTTGAATAAAAATGATAAAAGACCATGGAGACTAAAGAATTTAAACTGAAGGGAAAAAAAAATCAATAAAATTAAGTAGATGTTCCTCAACAGCCTCGAGTGTATCTTTATGCCTATACTAAACTGCATATAAAATCTTTTTTTCCATTGACAAAATGCTCTTTACATTATTACAGAAATAAAAACTTTTCATAATCATTTCAGGTTAATGCATTTGAAGAAAATTATTTAGCTTTTGGAAGTAGTTTTTGCTATATTATTTAGTTAAAGTCACTTTGATAACTCGAAAGATCACACTTTAAGACAGTATTTCTCTATTTGTTTATCATTGCCTTGTCTAGTTCAAAGATTACTCCTTTATAGTCTTAGTGATTACTTGTTTTTTTCAAATATCATAATCACTTCAGTTGCTTATTTATCTAGGTCAGTAATATTGGTTTAAATATATTTTAAATATCTTGCTACAGTTACTTTAAAATGGAGTGATGCTAATTCATGATGTTCTTTATCACTTGCCAAACCACTGAACATTTATGTACACATATACACAGCAATGTATATATGCACATGTATGAATTTCTTGACATATATGTTTTAATTTCAAAGCTAGATATACTTAAATTTTGAGGGTTGAATTTAATGTGTAAAGGATTAAAAAATTATAAAGGCATGATTTGAAATGATACTTTAGCTCAAAAATCATACTTGTCCATGGGCAGACGAGTATATCACCTCATAGATATACTTTGTTTGATGTAGTTATCAATATTTTAAATGAGTTGAGTTACATACCCCATAGGCATTTCATGTTTTGACTTTGGTCCTTCTTTGGCTTATTTATGAGAAAAGTTGAAGAGACAGGAAAGAAACTGAATTTGCACTGTTGAAAACATAAATATTTTAATGTGTCAGTAAAGGAAGTGTCTATAATCTATGGCTGTTTAAAAAAAGGAAGAAGGAGAAAAGGTTTAGAATTATTATATACCTATATTAAGCAGCATGGGCTGCTATAATAGAACACCATCAACTGGGTGGCTGGCTTAAACATCAGACATTTATTTCTCACAGTTCTGGAGGCTGGGAAGTTCAAGATCAAGGTGCTAACTGGTTTGCTTTCTGGTGAGATCTCTCTTCTTGACTTGTGTATGATAGCAGTCTTATTGTGCACTCAAACCACAGAAATGTTTTTCATATCTTTTCTTGTAATGGTTTCAGTTCCATTCTAGGAGCTCTACCCTCAAGACTTCATCCAAAACTATTTCCCAAAGGCCCATCTCCTAATGATGCCACATTACGAATTAGGGTCCAAACATGTACATTTGAGGGCACACACATATTAAGTCCACAGCAATACCTATTAGAAAAAAACTACCTTCTCTTCTCTTCCTTAACACAATAAAGATAATGCAAAAAAGGTCTATATTTTAACTGTGAAAAGGTTTTCTGACAAACCTTCATTCGAAATAATGTGATCTTATTAAAAACAACCCTCACATTGAAATTTCTTCTTACTGTCTCTTTAACTCTTTATGTCATATAGAATCAATAAGCACAATATCATCCTCTAGATTAGGTTTAAAAATGAAGTGACCATGGGAATAAAAAGTAACAGAATCCAAGTTTCACAAATAGCACCACAACAGTGAGAAATGGAGATAAAGGGTCACCATAAATTGAATGACTTAATGCACCCGTATTTATCCAAAGTAGCATAAATTCTAGTCCTTCCTTAACAAGCCATCATAAAATCAGGTTTGTATTTCCATATTAATCCCAAATTTCGCTTTTGCTGACCATCAGGGAAATTATAGAACCATCCTTCTTGTCACCAATCAATCTGTTCTCGAGAAAAAAGCTGGTCTCTGTATCTGCCAGGACCAATGCCAAAGAGGGCATTTACACTTGGTTCACTTTGGTCCACCCCCACAGTGCATTCAAAATATATATCCTCATAAAATTCCATCTCATTCCATCTCAATGTGCCAGCCTGCACATCGCTTTCAGGGCAAAGAACAGACTCTTTGCTTGACCCTACCAGTATTGGATAGGTTACCCTGAAGAGGTATGTCACATATCGTTGTCACTAACTTGGCAACGCTCCAGGAATCACTTGCATCAAGAAACAGAACCAAGGATGAAAATTTGTAAATGTATGCAGCCAAAGCAGCTTTTGGAAAGTAATTTTCCTTTGATTAAAATATATTTGAAACTCTTTGCCTGTGTTTAGAGACTGGCTCCTGAGAAGTATACATAGGATGGATCGGTGTTTTACAAATAGTCACATTTGAAGAGAGTGAAATGACAGAAGCAGCAACAAATAAAACGAATCATTAAAAAACTTTTTATATGAGCTATCTAATTTATGTCCTCAATTAGTTGATAAAGTAAAAATTACTATTGTTATTTTATGAGGATGAAAATTGAAGCTTTATGATTATGTGAGTCAACTCAACAGGGGTATAAATGTAGTAAAGGTTAAAATAATAGTCTGTTTTTTTCTCATCCTCAAAATATATTCTCTGAGTGACTTTACTATCCTTACTCCTTCTAAAGAATGTAGAGTTGCCCTGGATAGTGTAGCTCAATGGATTGAGCATGGACCTGGGAACCAAAGGGTCACAGGTTCGGTTCCTAGTCAAGGCACATGCCTGGGTTGCAAGCCTGGTTCCCACTGGGTGAGTGTGAGAGGCAAACACACTCTGATGTTTCTCTTTCTCTTCTTCTCTTACCCTCTCTCTAAAAATAAATAAATAAAGTATTTTTTTAAAAGAATGAACAGTGGATACTTCCTGATAAGCAATAATTCTTGATACTTAGTTATAAATCTAGTAGGCTTCAAAAATAACATCAGAATAACTTACTTTGTTGACATTGTCCTTTCTTTCCTTCTGATTGACTCAAGGAAAGAAAGGACAATGTCAACAAAGTAAGTTATTCTGATGTTATTTTTGAAGCCTACTAGATTTATAACTAAGTATCAAGAATTATTGCTTATCAGGAAGTAGTTCTTCTAGATATTTACAAACTAAACCTCTCCTTGTCTTTCTCTGTCTTCTTTTTCTCTCCCTCTTCTTCCTTCTCCTCTACTTATTTCTCTTTTTTCTTGACCTTTTAAAACATATTTGTTTTAAGGAACCATATGACACATGGACCCCATTTACACATGGACCTCGAGGGGTTTATTTCTGTATTCTAGTCTGGGCAAAAACATTCTTCTCCCCTGTTTTGTGCAGCAAGCCAAAAGCAACATGTTATCCCCTGGTAGTCTGGAGAAATACATAATCAATGCAATAACTTTAGGACTAAACTTTTCTAAAATTGTGATTTAAATGGAGTTATCTTTCTGCTGTTTATGCTAATTTTTTTTTCAATTTTTTTATTTAATTATTTTTCAAGTACAGTTTTCTGTCTATTACTCCCATCCTGTCCCACCCCCCATCCTCCCCCCTCCCTCCCATTTCCACTCTTCTCAGTTGTTGTCCATGTATCCTTTATATAGGTTCCTCTAATTAAAATAAATTACATTTATTTAATCAAGTTATTTAAATAACTGTTTTCCGTCATCGTCTGCTTCCTAAGGTTCTTTTTTTAAAAAATATTTTACTTATTTATTTTCAGAGAGAGGGGAAGGGAAGGAGAGAGGGAGAGAAATATAAATGTGTGGCCTCTCATGTGTTCCCCACTGGGAACTGGGCTGCAACCCAGGCGTGTGCCCTGACTGGCAATCGAACCGTGATCCTTTGCCTTGCAAGCCCACGCTCAATCCACTGAGGTACACCAGCTGGGGCATGCATCCTAGGGTTCTTGCTCTTTACTTTGTAATTATACTTACAGGCCTTATTGGGTGGGAACTCCCTTATTGGAAGAGCTATAGAGCCAATTTCATGAATATAAGGAACAATAAATGTCCCAGTATTTAAATACAGCGTGTACGTGTCACAGCCTACATTCCTAGACTACAGAGGTAGGTGTTAAAGAAAAAGGAACACGTCAATATCTGACATGCTCAGAGGAGGTCTCAGTAGCTGCCTTACAAACTCACAGACATAAAGCAACCACATAGAATAGTCTGAAATTAAATCTTTCTACCAAAACAGATGGTGGTGGGCAGTCATGCCCTAAGCAGGTATTTTTCCTTAACAAAGATCAGCCTTTGCCTTAACTGAGCCTGTCTGTTCTTTTTGCATCTATGAGAGCACACCTTCGGAAAGTCAAATTCACTTTTTCCAGACTCCTCAAAGCACAGGCGCCACACCAGGAGACCACAAATCCCCTCGTTGTTGTTACCATATTATTGTAGAGCATCAACTATCTTGTACCTATGTAAACATAAGTGTCTATCATTTTACTTTTTATCCATTCTTAGAGGTTTCCTTACTGTGCTTTCTCCCACTTCCCTAATCTATCACACATGAATTTCTTATAACTTCCTTATGCCTCCTCTTTTTATTGTAATGTATAAAATAAGGGCTAATCTGCCATCCTCAGGAGCATTTCTCAATCCACTGAGATTTTGCTTCCTGGCAACTGTCATCAGCTTGGCTCAAATAAACTCGCAAAAATTCTCAATAGGTTTGAATATTTCTAACATTGACAGATATATGTAGTAAAGTATCTCCAGATTGTTACAAGTGGGGTTTGAAATATTAATTGTATAACTTGTGAGGTCATGAAATGCATAGAACTGTGATTTTTAAACCAGTGTACCACAAGATGTGCTTCATATATTTTTTTTTAAATATTCAATATCTGAGTATTTAATCAGGGACAATAACCACTTTTCCCTAATATGGTTAATTTTTTTAAAAAATGACAATGACCAACATAAAAATAGTGGTCTGAGGTGAATGAATCAAAATTATACCCTAATTTCTTTAATCAGCAAAAAATGTTTTTTGGTGTGCGATAGAACTTTAATAATTAGTTTGTACATGCCTTGAGATGTAAAAAGTTAAAATCACTGGAATAGAGCAAGCTTAATGGCTGACTAGTTGTTGTTAACTAGTTCTGGGGCAGAAGAATTCAACATGTAATATGGGATTAATTATTATTTTGTTTAACCATATCTTTCTATAAACATATCAGACCTATCTAAATAGCAAAACAGTTAATGTGGCCTATTCTACAAGTATAGATACTTAGATACAAGCAAGTAAACCTGTTCTTCTGTCTACAAAACTGATACAGTTGTTTTGTATCAGTTTTAGCATCATCATCTTTCTGTTCATTTTTTCTAAAAATATTTCTAAAACCATACATGTAATCATTTTCATCACCCTTTCATTTCCCCCCAATGACCCATCTAAGAACATACAACATGTCTACAGTTTTCAACTCACTATTTCCCATTACTCCATTAAATTTGAATTGTAATATCTATTTCATATTACTCTATTGAATCTGTATCAGAAGAATCAGAAATCATATTCCTCTTAACCTTCTGCTGCAGTTATTCATTTATATATTTCATACATAGCTAAATATTTTATGTATCAATTGTACACATTTGTCATTTTAAATCATAATTTACCATTGCTAAGTTGGTGTCTAATCAGTGCTTTAAGAAGATGCTAAAACATTGTTTGTTTCCTTTTGTGAAGATTCTTTTGTTTCTGCATGAATTACTTCAGAACATTTTAAAATTTCTGGGACAACCACAATGTGCAGCCAAAACAGAGAACCGCTGATAACTCAAGTTTCTGGCAAAAACAATTCCTCAGAAGACTTATTCCTGAGTGCCCTGTGTCTTTTTTGGATAAGTGACAATTATCTAGGTTTTCTGATACTCAGTTCCTTCAAGCTGTACCATACACATATGGTAGGTATATATGCACAAAAATTCAGCCCAGATCTCCACCAAACCACTCCTACAAATAAGAAAAAATATAAAGTTTAACCCAAACATCTCCCTCCACACAGTTAAAAGGTTTTCCTCATATTGCAACTCAAAAAATGTTGTAGAAGATTTATTTGAAAATATTATTTCTTGTGGGGGCAACTTTTCCTGCAAGCCCCCCTGTTCATCACGAATGAAAGTAAACAGTACCAAGACATGATCTTGGGGAGGAGAGGTGGCCAGTCCCTCAAAAGGGAAGGGCCTCGAGCTCCTTCTTCCAGGGGCCTTTTTTTGGGTTGTAATACACAGGAATACAGGGCAGCAAGGATCAAACAGTAGATAGCATTTCAAAGAAATCTGAGGGCTTAGTCTGAGTCAGTGTCTGTCAGGAAGGGAGTTTGCAGAAACTTTAGGGTTTCCCGCTCGGGCCCTTAACATATGAATGAAAACACTCTTAGCAGAGCAGTTTTCACAGAAATTCTTAGGAATTCTTTCTTATGCCAGATTTATCCCCGGTACTGCTTTGGGCAAGGCAAGGAGCTGCATCCCTCCCTATCAAGTTTTCAGGCTTAAGTGGATTAAAGCCAGGAAGAGCTTCTCCAAGGAGACATGGGGACTCAGGCTATGTCACATAGCTGGGGACAAGGGTCTATTGCTGGCTCTTTGTTGCAGCTCCCCCCGAGTCCTTCCATGAAGGCCTCCCAGGTGATCAAGTCTGGCCTAGGTTGCCCCTCACTGTGAGGAGTCTTACCCATCTCTGCCTTCTGGCCATGCTTTGGGGGCAGGGGGAGGAAGCCTAGGCAGCCTTCTACCAGAGACAAGCCTTTGCCTCCTGTGGCTCGAATTCCGGAGGTCACTCGCTCATCCTTAGCCATGGAGGTAGTTACAATTCCCGAAACCAGGCAGAGGGGTCCATAACAATTTCTCACACCCCACCATGCACTTTATCTTCTAGCTCTCAGGGTTTGAAATGGAACACATTTGGATCTTCAATCGTTTTAAAAATAATGCATACATATAGGGATTTTTCTTTAGTAGCAGCAGTAATTAATAGTTTATTTGTATTAAACTGAGGGACAAGGAGCTGCATCCATGAGCTAAGTCTACGTCATTGCCTGTTTCCCCACTTGTCCATCTCACCCGTGATTACTTGGGTGGGATGTAGTTAGCTTTACTAGACACTTAAGCATGAAACACTTTTATAATTATTGAGATAGATGAATACTAAAACTCCAATTTCTATAGATTTGTACCAACTCCTGAAATATTTTGTGCAACAGTACTTTATTTTTGTAAGTATATTTTATTGATTATATTATTATAGGTGTCTCAGTTTCCCTCCTTTGTCCCCTCAGCCTGGTACCCTCGATCCCTCCAGCAGTCACCCCCTCAGTTTATGTCCATGGGTGGTACATATAAGTTCTTGGGCTTCCCCGTTTTCTATACTTAATATCCCTCTGTCTATTTCATACCTACCAATTATGCTTTTTAATCCCTGCATTTTTCTCCTATTCTGCCCTTCCCCCTCCCAGCTGATAACCCTCCAAATGATCTCTATACCTATGATTTTGTTCCTGTTATTATTGTTGGCTTAGTTTTTTGTTTGTTTACTTTGCTTTTATATTTAGTTGTTGATAGTTGTGAATTTGTTGCCTTTTTAATGTTCATAGTTTTTATCTTTTTTAAAAATAAGTCCCTTTAACATTTCATGTACTAAATGTTGATGAATGACTTGAGTACCATTAAAGAGTATATTGTATAACTCTTCAGCCAATAGTTTATATAATCATGCTAATATACCATTAGATCAAAATTTTAAACTAATCTGTCCAAATGAATTTTGACTTGCCTTATAACAAAACAGCAGCAACTAATATGTAATTATTATATTTACAAATACAGTAATAAAATTTAAGTCATGCTTTTAGTTACAAAATAGCAGGTTTAATAAATATTAAAAGTCATTGATTCATGAAAATGTAATGTGAGATCATAAATTAGGTTCTGAAACAAAGAAAAAAACTTTAATGAAAAAATCTTGTAAAATCAAAATAAAATGTGCAGTTTAGTGTATAGTATTCTATCAATATTATTCTGATTTTAGTTTTCACCATTACAATATAGTTCTGTAAGATGTTAACAATAGAAAATATGAATAGAGGACATTTAGGACACTGTACAGTTTGGCAAAAGCTCTGTAAAGAAAAATCATTTCAAATTGACAAGTTAAAAACGGCATTGCTGTTCAATTCTACCTTCGGACAGTTCTAAAATTTAAAAAATAAGTTGTTATAAGGTGCCATTATTCGATTTCCTGAAGCTTCTACCCATACATTCTAATTTTATCTCTCGACAAACCATAGAACACAGTTTGTAACTTCTTAGTGATGGATGGATTCAGATATTTTAAATGGCCTTCACCATATCACCAAAATTTTAAAATTTCTAAGTTAAACACTCTCTACTTCTTCAGCTTTTTATCACATAAAAAAGGGCGTTTCATGCCTTCATTATTGAGTTCCTTTCTTTCTAAAAAGAGGAGGTACACAATCTGCTTTGTCCTAAGGGCTGTGCTTGACAGCGATGGCCCCCGGCAGATGTAGATGCACTGACAGAGACGTTTGCTGCTGCAGCCCCTCCCTCGCTAGGGCTCTCAGCAGTGTCTCCATCAGCTGTCAAGGCCTCCCAGAGACAGGGCTTCTAGGCAACTTGAGAAACTAACAGTGACAGCTCTTGTTAATATTAGCTAGTAATTCAAGACACAATTCTCAGCAGTATTCAGGGCTTTTAAAAATTTCATTGGAGACCGGTATTTTTGAGTGGATCTTTTCTTCCTTACCATTGCTACAATAATATACCAAATCAGAAGTTTCATAGACTGGGCAGGCAATCACTGGGGCTCTGAAACTCATTGCTTTAATTTACCCAGGCTGCCATTACAAAATACCACACAGGCTGGATAGCTTAAACAGCAGGTATATATTTCTGAAGTTCTAAAGAGTAGGAAGTTCTAAGGCAAGGTGCCAGCCAATTTGGTTCCTGGCTTGTAGGCAGTTTTTTTGTCTCCTCACACAGCATTTTCTTGCTGGGACCACTCTGAGGCATGATAGTAAGAAGCTAAGAAAATTCTCCAGCAAGTGGAATGGGGAAACTGAGACAGATGGACAGCTGATATTTTGTACGCTATTCATGCAATTTAGATCCCCTTGACTTTTCCTCCCAACAGATAACATTTAGGCCTTGGTTGTACTTCAGCTCCAGTCCCAGAAAAGCAGCAAAACCAGGCAGCTGAGCCAGTATCCCTTCCCTGGTGCCAACCAGTCATGAAACATAACAACCCTGAGAAGGATACACCTGGAAAAGCTGATGAATATTCTATTGAGATCCTCCCCTAAGACCTTCCCTAAACTCCCAGCCTTTAAAACCCTCAAGCCGAAGTGTGCTCTTATCCCTGGAGCACACTGTGCCTTTCCCTCCCCACTTGTTTTCCCCCACAGGTGTGCATCTTCTAAACATTAATGGTCCCCACAAGACTTGCAACCAAGAGAGCAATGGGAAGTGGCAACTTGCTCTGGGCTACCCTCTGATACTATCTCCAAGGCTCCTTTTACTCTGACTTTCCAGTTAGCTGACAAAAGCCCTGGCTTACTTTTTTCACTGTAATTTTATTTCTTAATTAAACAAAATTCCCCTCTCTTAGCTCACTTCTTTTCTATAACATTTCATTCAAGGCTTCTTTGGCATTCTTCTGTTGTTCCTGCTGTCCCCAGATTTGATGAACATATTCACAAAATCACCTGGACTTGTGTTATGAAATCTCTCCTGCATGAAGCCAAGAACCCACACAATACAGGTTGGCTCAAGGTAACTTGTTCCAGGCCTGGCCCTAGTCCAGTGACACACAGAAAGAAAACTCTGGTGTCTCTTTCTCTTTTAATTTAATTTTTATTAAATTTATTGAGGTGATATTTGTTAATAAGATTAAATAGGTTTCAAGCGTAGACTTCCACGATCCATCACTCAAGGTCAAATCATCTTTCTTCACTGTACACTTGGCCTTTCTAGCCCCCACTACCCTTTCCTCTGGCAACCATTACACTGTTGTCTGTATCTGAGTTCCAATTTCATGTCCTCATATGAAGAAAATCAAATGGTTCTTACCTTTTTACAATGGACTCATTTCTCCTAACGTAATATTCTCAAGTTCCATCCCTGTTGTTGCAAATGGCAGTGTTCTCTCTTTCCTTTTTGTGGGGTAGTGTTCCACTGTATATGTGTTCCACATCTTCTCTATCTAATCATCTTTCAAGGGCTACTTTGTTTGTACTCATGGTCTGGCCATCTTGAATAGTGCTGTAATTAACACAAGTGTCAATATCTTTGTGCAAAAATGTTTTCGAGATTTTCGTATGTGTGTAGATGCCCAGAATGTTACCATAGATAGTCCGTAGGTGTTGTGGGCTGTGTAGGGGCTGCATAGAGGATACAGGCATCTTTTGTAACCTACAGATTCCAACAGGCAATCCTGGATATAGGCACCACATCCAGCGTTGGGTGGTGGGCTGAAGGCTGCAGCATATCCAGGCTTCCTGGTGGCAGGTTCTGCAACCAAGATCTAGAAAGATGAATGTGCCTAAAGCCAGCAAGCTGATTGCATAGGGGGAAAAAAGAAAACAACTCTCCCTTTCCTGTACTCTATAAGATCCATGTGCTTGCACAGAAATGGATGTCTTTGAGATGAGCATCCAGCTTTCTCCCAGGTCATGGCACCGAATAAACCTCTTCCCTTTGGCATCAGCACCTGTCTCATCAGTTTAGCTTTTCTTGTGGCAGGTAGCCAAACCCACTTGCTTGGTTACACAAAGAGGGATTGCTGGGATGCATGGTTAAGTGTATTCTTAATTTTTGAGGTACTTTCATGCTGTTTTCCATAGTGGCTATACCATTTTACATTCCCACCTGCAGTGAATGAGTTACTTTTTCTGAACAACTTCTCCAACACTTATTACTTGTCTTGTTGATAATAGTCATTCTAGCAGGTATGAGGTGGTATCTCACTGTACTTTTTAAAAACTTTAAAAAATATTTCATTTACTTATTTCTAGACAGAAGGGAAGGGAGGGAAAAAGAGAGGGAGAGAAACACCAATGTGGCTGCCTCTCACTCAATGTCTACTGGGGACGTGGCTCACAACCCAGGCCTGTGCCTTGATTGGAAATCAAACTGGTGACCATTTGGTTCACAGGCCCATGTTCAATCCACTGAGCTACACCAGCCAGAGTCTCATTGTACTTTTGCTGTGCATTTCCCTAATAGTTAGTGAACTTGAGGGGTTTTATTTTCCCATGTATCTCTAGGTCATTTGTGTGTCTTTTTGGGAGAAGTGTCTATTCAGGTCCTCTGCCTATTTTTTAAACACATTGTTTGTTTGGTGTTGGGTTGTATGAGTACTTTATACATTTTGGATATTAACCTCATGTCAAGGCTGTTGCTTGAAAATATCTTCTCCCCTTAGGTTGGTTATCTTTTTGTTTTTTTGGTGGTTTGTTTTGCTGTGAAGAAGTTTTTTTATTTGATATCATCCCATTCATTTACTTTTATCTTGACTTACTTTGTCTTTGAAGTCAAATTTATAATATCTTCTCTAAGTCCAAGGTACATAATTTAGTAGCTATGTTTTCTTTTATGTAATTTATTATTTCATAACTTATATTTAGGTCTTTAATCTGTTTTGAATTACTTTTTTGTATGTGGTGAAAAACAAACTAAAGGGAGAAACTGACAAAAAAAAAGAATAATAGTAGAAGACCTAAAAACTCCACTGGCAGCTCTAGACAGATCATCCAGACAGAAAACCGATAAAGAGGTTTCAGCCAAGGAAGGACTTTTGAGAACACGGAGAGAAGATGCTCATCCACAAGATGCAAAGATACCGCTTAGCAAGAAGTGAATTAGCCTTCTCCTTAATCTTGGTCTTCCCAGCCTCCAAAACTTTTAGAAATTAGGTAATTAGTCAATTAATTACTTCATTTATTTATGTTATCATTGTATTGCGGTTGTTCCAAGTTTCACCAGTTGCTTTCCCCTTCCCTGCCCATCCCTATCCCCCGCACTCCCACAGTCAATCCTCACCCTGTCGTCCAAGTGCATGGGTCACCTACACTTGTTCTCTAACTAGGCCATTCCTCTTCTTTCTTTCTTTATTCCCCCTCTCTCCCCTCTGGTTAACTTATTTTTAAGCCACTCAGCATGTGATGTTTTGTTACAGTACCCTGAGTAGACATATAAATCCCATAGTGAAACATGTCTTGGCACCAGCTCATGATTAATATTAAACCAATGAAATTGCCCTGTGTGTATATTCAGTCACTTAGAGCATTGTCCAGATGTGCCAAGGTTGTGGACTCAACCCCTGGTCAGGGCCCATACGACAATGAAATGATAAATGTATAAATAAGTGGACAAACAAATTGATGTTTTTTTTCTCTCTCTCATCCTCCTCCGCTCTAAAAATCAAACACTAAATTAGGAAAAATCAACCCCAATGAAATAGAGTAGAAATCCAGATATGGAATCAACCAATTGTATATTTAAAGGTGTATCTCAAGCCAACTGAGTTAAGACAACTTCATAATAGATATTGGGGAAGTAGAGAGTCATCTGAAAAAAAAGGATGAGATTGAATCCATACCACCAACATACACCAAAATAAAGTTGAATAGAAACAAATATAAAAAAGTATGTGCAATCAAATTATATGAAAGTATTTAAATAGAAAAGGGATATATGTAATCATACATATATTTAAATAGGATCCTGTTTTTTATCTATAAGTCTGTCTCTATTTTGCTTGTAATTTATTCATTAGATTCTGTATCTGAGTGAAATCATATGGTATTTTTCTTTCTCTGCCTGATCTCACATAATATACTGTTCTCTGGGGGAAAGCAAAGGGGGTAGGGGAATTGAGCAAAAAGGACAAAAGATCCATGGACACAGACAACAGTGTGGTGAGTGCAGAGGGAAGGGAGGTATAAGGAAACTAAATGGAAATGTAAAACACAATAAAATATTAAAAAATAAATTATGGGTAAATATTTTGTATGAATAACAATTTTAAATTAGGTATTTTAAAATTTTCTATGCTTAAACATACATGATTTCTCTTACTTGTGTAACACATATAAGAGATCTTATATGATCTTATTTGTATTTAGAGATCTTAAATAAAACTCATTTTCCATCAAGTCTCTGTTATTGTCACCTCTTGAGTCTAGATTTTAGAGTGACAAAATAGCATAGAGCCACCCTGGGTTCCAGGGAAAGAATTTACGTAGCTGGGCACAATTCACATTTCTACAAACAACCAAGAAAGGTGTTGGGCAAAGTTGTTTTGGAGAAAGAAAGCTGGCGTTTTGCCTTAAATTTTTATAAATATACTGATATCTGGATCCTTCTGTAAATAAACTTTGATATTTACTAGGAAGAGAGCACTATCTATTGATTAGTCCTAGCGGAATGGCCATGCTTATAGCAAACACACCTACAGTCTGTGGATTTATGAGACATGACTCTCCGGAAAATGTCACAAAAGCCCTGCAATTATCTGGGCATAAAACAAAGGTGTTTCACAAACCACACTCCTCCTGTTGGGTGAGATGACCCAGAAGTTATACTTAGTGGCCTCATATGTCACACTGGACCAGATGCAGTGTGTCCAGTGTAAGACTAGCGTACCATGGAGCTAGACAGAATGGGCCAGATCTCTCCATCTTTGCCTTTGCTTCTTTCATGGTTGTATCTTTCAGATCATCAGAATTTAATGCTGTGGATTGTCTCTGGTTTATGTGAGTCAGATATGACAACCGACTGTTTATATTAATTTTATTGACATTGTGAATGTAACTGCTTTACAGACTTGTGCATCTAATGGCTAGGGCACTTTGCGGAGAAAGGGGTGGCTCTGATGACAGAATTCTACCTAACCACACTTTGTATGAAGGCTGTCATGGGGTAAATTCACATGGGAAACTTTTCAGTGGAATTTGAAGAAGATAGATCCAATGGAACTGGCTAAATACGTTGTCAGGCAATATAAGACTGAAGGAAAGATGGCAGAATTTCTGTCCATGGGTTATTACTAATAGCTCTGGTCCAGTCTAAACGACCAAAAGAAGAGTTGAAGAAAGTGGGAGGAAAATCTATATGTAAGGCTAGTTCTTCCTATCACTGGAAAGCTTTCTTAATCTTTTAGTATAAGCAGTCTTAAGGCTGTGGAGAAACGTGATATTCACTTACAGGGTAACACAATTAAGGTCATCTATTATCTGTAAGAACATACAGATAGCTGGACGGCAAAGAGAACATTCTTTTAAATAGCTGGATTATCTTATAGAAAAATACCAGCAGAAACCCAATGAGTTACGCAAGCATATATTCTTAGAGTTAATTTTCAGAAGGCACATTACTAATTTTTTAATTTACTTAATAGAATGGATTGCTTGAGTTGATAGATCTTCAACAGATAGCACATTTGTATGGGTAGAAATTTCCAGGCATATGCCAGCTAATGTGCACCAATAGATAAATACAGCTATTGGCACATCTACCCACAGAGAAGTAACAGCTCTATCTTTTTCCAAATACAAAGTCATCCTCAAGTGACTGCAATGTGAACAATATAAGTGACTTTATACTGTCTTTATGATGATTATAGAGACACATTTAATTTAGTGCATTAACAGGGATGTTGATTAACATGATGACAGGGAATACTTCTTAAACATGGTGAGTTGTAAAAACTTACTCTTGTGAAGCCAGGGGAATAAACAGCAGACAGAGCCTTAACTGGCCCAGTTCCTGCAGAGAGGGTACCTGACCACAGCACACTGTTCTGTGATAGGCATTTGACCTTATCTGGTCCAGTCCTAACAAATTTTGATCACTTTCTAGGAAAGTAGAATGTGTCCTAAGGACCAACTGATATGGTGCTTAAAGGACTAAAATCAGCACATCATTTATGTTATTGTAAGTAATACACACCGTGTTTGTATTTTATTGAAGCAAGAACTCAAAGGACCAAAGAATTTAAAAGAAAGCAGAGCCCTAATTGTATTGTGAAATTTTGAATCAAAATGTGTCTGATTTAGTTCCACCTCTGAATTATTGAAGTTAGATCATCATTGGGGGGGGGGGCGGGCAAAAAAGCTTTTGGACTGTGTTTTATGCTTTAATGTAAATGAATAAACTAAGCATTAGAAAAAATTAAGTCACTCAAGTGAGCACACTAACAGGTAACAAACCTGAATGTGGAACTCGGGTTCATTTCTTCATCCATTTGTTTCAATATTTTCAAGTACTACATAAGATAGAAAATACAGTTCTTGAAAATAATACAAAATAACATAATACATTTATTTATTCATATCTTGTTAATGTTTCCATGTACTTAAGTTTGTACAGAGTAGCTTAGTGTGTCATCTACTTCATGATTAAGCTTTAATCAATTGCTTTTTGAGTTCCAAGGGTGTCCTTGTACATATTAGAAAAAGTCAACTCAGCTACCTCATTTAATGACTTGCTTTCTTTCCCCTCATGGTATTTAATAAACCTGCCCTATCTCCTGCCATAGAGTACTAAAAATCTGGTAATTGTGATCCTATTTCCCACATATCTTTGATGACCTTCCTTGTTTCTATGCCAGCCTATTAGGTGTTCTATCCACAAGAGTGAAAAATAGCCCTTCCCATAAACGATGTTGCTTGAAAACTTGTATTTTATAAATTTTCTGTGTAAATGAAACACTTTTCTTAAAATTGTAAGAGATAGAGTGAACTTCATTCATAGAGACAATCTATGATAAATTACATGTTTTCTACTCAATCTCATTTTAACTGAATACACCAGAAATTTCTCTTCTTTCTGCAACAAATTCTCACATGAACTTAACTACACATCTGAAATTTCTGGTGGAAATTTTTGGACACAAGAGGGATTCATACTGGGGATCTGCTTCAGTTGCATAATAAAAAAACATATTATTCTTGTGATATGTATTCAAAACAATTGAAACCTTAGGTTGGTTTAAGATAAATAATCCTATAAAAGGCCATTGTAACAAAACATTAAAAATATCATTAATTGTGGGAAGTTTTGCTGCAAATTTATGCTTTTGAAAAAAATACCTCAGCAAAATTAAAATCCACTACATTTCATATTTGAATAAATCACGCTATTAAGCAAATTTATGCTCTCAGATTAATGAGATAGAGTATATTTTAGAGAAATTTTTGATGTTAGCAATAGCCCCATAGGATTTTATGAATTTAGTTCCTGGTAAGAAACCATGATATGTACCAACATATGTACTAATATGAAGACCATAAAGCCTTTCAAAAATTACAGGTTATGGTTGAAAAGGGAGTAGACACTGAGAGTGCCCAGGGTAGCCACGTGTTTTAAAAGGCAGTAGACCATAAAGGGAATGCTGCAGAAAATAAAGAAGGCATATGGAAGGAGATTATCCTCACCAATTCACTAGTAAATAAAGATTATCCTGAATAAATACATACTGTCATTAGTGCACATAAAAATGAAATAGGTATATTGAACATCTTTATGGTTTTATGCAACATAAACTTTGGTTTTC
Organism: Sturnira hondurensis; assembly: GCF_014824575.4. NCBI lineage: Eukaryota > Metazoa > Chordata > Mammalia > Chiroptera > Phyllostomidae > Sturnira > Sturnira hondurensis. Next base: position 31,724,144 of record NW_028087015.1, on the reverse strand, counting down.
ATTTTTAACCAGTGACATATCTCCATAGTTACAACTGTTTTCTCTCACTGTGCGGTAATAAAAATTAGTCTGAAACTTAGGAGAGAATCAGAAAACCAGTCTTCTAATTGCAGTAAAGAATAGTGATACAATTTATATGTATAGTAATTGTGAACCTTGGTGTCCTCAATTATTGATTTTTATTTAAATGGTTATATAATTCTACACTGCCTTCTTCATGTGTAATTTCAAAAAATAAAATACAATAATACACGTGAAATGCTTTTTAAACCACAGAATACTTCATTGATATTTTGTTTCAGATATTAAAATAGCACTACAATTCAGACCACAGACTTCTTTGCTATACCAACCTGTTGAAGAATTTCAGGTATGTGGCCAAAGAGATATCATTAATTACAGTTTCATATCTGCAAAAAAAATGTTATTGGCTTTCCAGTGTAATGTGAACCAGATTTTAGTGAAAGCTCCAAAGGTATGGAGAATTCTCCAGAAATAATTTTATAGATAAAAATTAAGCTGGCTCTTTGACCCAATAGAAATAAAAGAAATATTTATGAAATGTTTGTTTTGTCAAACATATTCAAATATAATTTAATGCAATGTTGACAAAATCATTTTGCCACGTTTATTTTATTTATGTTTATTGAAATGTGTATTACCGAGCATTCATTAATTCACTTATTTTTAAAATTTTTTAGAGTTTTATTTATTTTTAGAGAGAAGGGAAGGAGAAAAACATCAATGTGTAGTTGCCTCTTGCACACCCCCTACTGGGGACCTGGCCCACAACCCAGGCATGTTCCCTGACTGGGAATCGAACTGGTGACCTTTTTCACAGGCCTATTCTCAATCCACTGAGCCACACCAGCCAGAGATAATCCACTTATCTAATAACAGAAGTAGAGGTTGAAATCACCAATGCAAAGACCCAGTGCTTTGTGCAAGGACCTAGTGCTGTGTAATGGCTAATAAAGCTTCTTGCTTCCCATAATTTGCATTGTTCATTCACTGAAAGATATTTCCATGATTTCCCAATGTTATGTTATTTTTAGTCTGACATAGACTCCCACCACCAGCACAGTTTTTATTGACACAAGATATGCTGTCCTAAGTAATGAATCACTTCATCTCTGAGACACTAATGGACTCAAAAATCAAATCCAAAATTGATTTCCAAGTTTCATAAGAATTTTGTACAAGGAAGCAAAATGTAACCAGAGACACTAAAATTAAGGACAAACTGATGGTAACCAGAGGGGAGGTGGAGGGAATAATGGGGAGTAAAAGGGGAAGGGTTTTCAGGAACAACTATAAGGGAGACAAGGACAAAAAAAAAAGGGGGAGGGTGGGATCAAGAGTGGGAAGTGAGGATGGCTGGGGTAGGGGGCAAATGGAGACAATTGTACTTGAACAATGATAAAAAATTAGGAAAAAAAAGAATTTTGTAAAGATTAAGCATCAGCTCATTTTATTAAAAATAAGTCCTGAATGCAATTTTCAAATTTCTGTAACTCTTGTTGGCTATTGTTACTATTTGCAACAGTTCTCTTATTGAATAGAGTTACTCTATTAAAGAATCTTGAAAAAATGCAGCCTAAACTTCTTTGAAAGCTAGGATGAACCTAATGAGTAATTTTACTTTTTAAATTTTTATTTCACTTGACCTTTTTATGACTATCTGGCTTGTTTCCTAAACATTGTGTATTTTCCAAATACTGGAGGTTTAAATGGGGTTGAAGGAGCTAATTCTTTCTCAGATAGGGGAAACTTCATTTGTTTTATCCTGAATCTTTACACATTTAGACAATAACAAAATATTTTTGAGAAAATAATTAAAAGAATACTTTCCCCAGACTCTGTGAGTTACAATAGTGGTATGGGAAAATAATACTTTCAGCATAGAGCCTTGCTCTATTTCAGAGGTAGACTTTGAGGTTCCATAGAATTGTGGAAATTTGGCTATCGTGTATAAGTGGAACTTCATTCCCTCCAACTTTGAGCCTAATCAGCCTTTTATGTGTCATTTCCTATGGAAGACATATTAAAAATAGGGTTACTTTGGAAACTTCTGTGGAATACTGGCTCACATTCTTTTCTTAATTCCTGCAGGACTAGTATTAAAGATGAACACAAGATATACCAGGCATCCACAGTTAAATGACTTACCGAAGTTATCATTACTGAAACCAACCAGCATTTCTTAGCCGATAGATTAGGTAGTCTGTCATAAAATGACTGATTTGAATAAGTAGGAAGTATAGAATTTGAAGCATTTAACTTCATGAATAATTGATTTACTTAATGTTGAACTTATAAAATTCTAACAACAATATATTATCCCAAAGATTTCAAGACTATAATTATAAACCTGATGATTTTTCCTCTTATTATTATGTTATGTGGGATATTTGTGAACTTTGATAACTAGGGAGATAAAACATGATTTCTCTTCGCTGTATCACTGTGCCATGCGTGTATTACTCTGACTGCACTCTGAGTTGGATTTGGGCTGTACGGCCTGAACAGGTGCAGAGTGATGAGCTCCTTAGGCAGCTCCGCACGCACTGCGGGACGGGCAGAGCAACATCAGAGGGAAGTGGTCCTGCCTTGCCAAGAGAAGAGTCCCCCAAACAGCAACAGATGTTAATACGGGCACACTGATCTGTAACATATATATATATATAAACATTTATAAAAATCCTTCTCTTTCTCAAAATGCTTCAGCTTTCTCTTTCATGCAAAATAATATTTCCTGCAGAATTGCTGTCATTTCAAGGTAATCAATAAACTGCTACATAATAGACTATGGTAATAGTTTAGGGAATAAAAAATCTTTTTGAATGATTACATGTGGATCTCATAGACTCATGCGGGTTGGTCTTAAATTTTTGATTTAAAGCAATACTATAATAAGAAGTTACTTGAAACACACACACACACACAGGGTCCAGCAGAAATAACACCCCTTTTTAGTACAAATTCTAAACAAGTAATTCTGTAATATAACATCATACTCAAGTATACCATATGAATTTTAAGTGAAATGCTCAAATTAAAACTATAAATAATTACATTCATATCATTACCCTACCAATCACATTCGAGCAGGGCTTACTTCTGCTGGACCCTGTATTCATTATACACACACACACAGAAGAGGGAAAAGTAGGTTTACAATTGTGAGTACACAAAACACAGAGTTTATACTTTTATTATTTATTAATTGTTGTTTTTTTTTACTTTTTCAAGGTTTCATTGATATAATCATGGTCATACCAACTTTAATATTTTACCTTCTCAACTTCAGTTTGCATCAGAAACAATGTTCTTTGGCTTAAAAATTCTTTCTTTTAAAAAAAATATTGTTCAAGTACAGTTTTCTGTCTTTTACTCCTATCCCAGCCCACCCCTGCCAGTGCTCCTCACCCCCCTAAGTTGTTGTTCATTTGTCCTTTATACTAGTTTCTGTAAATCCTTCCCCTTTTCCCTGTGAAATTCCCTCCCCTCTCCCATCTGGTCACTGTCCCCCTGTTCTTTATTTCAGTGTCTTTGTTTTTATTTTGCTTGCTTGTTTGCTTTGTTGTTTAGCTTCCTGTTAAAGGTGAGATCATATGGTATTTGTCTTTCAACACCTGGCTTATTTCACTCAGCATAATGCTTTCCAGTTCCATCCATACTGTTGCAAAGGGTAGGAGCTCCTTAATTGTTGTGTTATTTTTATATGCACTACAGACATATGTGTATATGTACATGAAATACCCTTTAGACAAAATTGATCATCAAGTTGGTTCATACTATCAGGTTGACTTCCAATATTTTCAACTCTTTAATAATTCCTACTGCTACAATATTGTTGATTTATTTAAATGCACTCTGGAAAATGCATTTTAAAGCTTTTTATTAGTCAAATAAATCATTTCCAGGGCATGATGTTAGTATTGAGTTGTCACTAGCTGTCACTAGCAACTTTGAAATTCTTCTTAGTTGTTTTAGATGATCCTTGCCCTTTAATAAATAAATGTGTTAATATTAATAGTGACTAAAATAGTGATTTGACTCTATTCATGGAACAATGATGTATGACTGCGTATTTAGAAGACAGATATTAATTTAACTAGCTATTCCAGAAACCACCATCTACACAGTTTTAAATGTGATAATATTGAAATTTAATTTTATAAATTGATATATGTGTGCATGTTAGTACATATATAAACACTATAAGTATTAACTCTTTAGCATTTTTTCATTTGGAAAACATTAACATTATTGAAATCAAAACATTTTTATGATTTATAAAAAGAAAAAATATGGCATCAAAACATAAATTTGTTAATTTTTAAAGGTAACTAGGAACTGTTTGGTTTATGAGTTTAAATATAAATTCATAGAAAATATTTTAGTTCAATGCACTGTGTATGTCATCAAAAGAGTTAAATGTGAAAATCAAATATATAAACTTAAACAAAATTTTACCTAGTTTGTATATGTGTGTGTATACATGTGCACATATGTATGATTAATTGAAGCTTAAATTATTTAGTATCATTTTCATATAAACTGAAACATACTGTTTTAGACAAGTATACAAAATGACACTATGTCAGATCCTAGACATTTGCTATATTATGGTAGACATTTAATGTCAGAACGTGGGCAGACAATCGGAACACTCCAACTGGGAGCTTCTGGAGCCAGAAAGAGCACTGGATGCTGCTTTACTGCCAGAATGCCAGGGCCAAAAGACTGTCTACAAGAAAAGTCCTTTGAAGAACACATCGCAGTTTCACAAGTCACATTTAAGTCATTACTACACTTTGAATTTATTCTTTTGAATGGTATAAGGAGGTGGTCTACTTTCTTTTTTTTTTGCACATACCTGTCCAATTTTCCCAACGTCATTTATGTTCTTGTATCTTTCGTCAAATATTAATTGACTATAAAGGCTTGGGCTTATTTGTGGGCTCTCTTGTTTGTTTTTATCATTGACTTATTGTTTGTTTTTATGCCAGTACCACAATGTTTTGATTACTGTCACCTTGTAGTATAGTTAGATGTCAGGTAATGTGATACCTCCAACTTTGTTCTTCTTTTTCAAGATTGTTGAGACTGTTCATGGTCTTTTAGATTCCATATAAATTTTTGGAATATTTGTTTTAGTTCTGTGATTTATGCCATTGGCACTTTATTTTATTTTTTTTAGAGAGAGGAAAAGGGAGGGTAAAAGAAAGAGAGAGAAACATCAGTGTGTGATTGCCTCTCATATGCTCCCCACTGAGGACCTGGCCTGGCCTCTGAACCCTTTGGTTCAGAGACTAGTGCTCAATCCACTGAGCCACAGCAGCCAGGGCACCATTGGTATTTTAATAAGAATTACATTGAATCTATAGATAGCTTTTAGTAATATGGACATTTTAATTATGCTAATTTTTATTCATGAACACAGTATATGCTTTTACTTGTTGTACAGTATATGCTTTTACTTGCTTTTTCCTCAATTTCATTCTTTAGTAGCCTATAATTTTCTGGGTGCAGGTCTTTTACCTCCTTGGTTAAATTTATTCATAATACTTTAATATCTTTGTTGTTATGATTGTAAATTTAATTATTTTCTTTGTTTTTTTCTGATAGTTAATTATTGGTGTATAAAATGACACTGGTTTCTGAATATTAATTTTGTATTCTTATACTTTACCAAATTCATTTATCAGTTGTAGTGTTTTTGTTTGTTTGTTTGTTTGTTTGTATTTTGGTGGAGTCTCTAGGCTTTTCTTTATACAGAATCGTGTGCTGGCAAGGATAGGAAGAAAAGTAGACCCTTGTGTACTGTCTATGGAAATGAAGACTGGTGCAGCCATTATGGAAAACAGTATGAAATTTCCTCAAAAAATTAAAAATGAAACTGCTTTATGACCCAGAAATTTCACTTCTGGGAATACATCCAAAGAAACCTAAAACACCAACTCAAAAGAATATATGCACTTCTGTGTTCATTGAAGTGCTATTTATGTAACAGGGTGCAGCCAGTCCCCCCAAAAGTCTGGCTGGGAGAACTGGGGCAGGGCCCTCGAGAGTACCTTGCATCTCAATAAAAGAAGGCTAGCTTTCAGCCTGAGTGGAGCCAGAAAGGTATGCAGGATTTAAACCCATGATATACTGGGAGGCATCTCCCCTAACTGCACCTGCACGAGAGCTTGGAGATGGTTCACTCCACACCAAGGGGCCACGCCTGCTCTGACTTACTATGGCAGCAAAGAAAGGCTGAAAATTCGGTAATGCAATTAGGTGTACCAATTGTGGGAGGATTCGGAAACTGGATTATGGAGGAGGCTCCAGGCTGGGATTTAAACTAATGGCTGGCTGCAATTTGGAACAAGAGGAACAGGAGACAATGTTAGACCAAGCAGGAAGAAAAGGGGCCAAAGAAGCCTCTCTGGTGGACTATGGGGGGGTGCCACATGTTTTTGGAGTAAGAACTGGAGATCATGGTGACACAGCTGATGGTGCTGGGTACTGTGGGAGACCTGCCCAGCTAAGCACAGATTACTGAGAGGAACCAAGAGTCTAGCCAAGTTAGACTTCTATTTCTTTTTCCTGAGATATGGTACCCATGACTGGCATGGTTGGGCAAAGGGGGGAAAGCAGAACTGTGTGTGTGTGGGGAAGTGTCTTTTAAAGGAACTTTGGGATTTTAACAGTGACATTTCACCATTTCTCCAAACCTGTATAACTTTCAAATAAATAGTCTCCTCCTTTTTTACTACACTCTGGCATTGAGAACCACATTTCCTACTTGGCATCAGGCAAGAAGAAACAAAAAGACATTGGGAGAGGGGCTTATTTAGGTAACAATATTTGGGCTCTACCATGGGTTTATTCTGTAACATTTACAGTAGCCAGGATTTGAAAGCAGCCCGAGTGGTCATAGGTAAATGAGTGGATTAGAAGGCAGTGGTGCATTTACACAATGGAATACTACTGGGCCACAAAAAAGAAGGGAATTTTACCTTTTACAACAGCAATGATGGACCCAGAGTGTATTATGCTAAGTGAAATAAGACAGTCAGGAAAAGACAAATACCACATGATTTAACTTACATGTGGAATCCAATGAACAAAATAAACTAACAGACTGATAGATACACAAAACAGATTGACAGCTATTAGAGAAGAAGGAGTTTGAAAATGGTGAAGGGATTAATCCAAAAAAACAGATATAAACAACAGTATGGTGATTGCCATAAAAAAAGGGGAGTAGGGGAGATAGAAAAGAGGCAAAAGGGAGATAAATGGTGATGGAAGAAGAGTTGACTTTGGGTGGTGAACGAAGAATGCAGTATGCAAATGATGCCATTGAGATGCACACTTGAAACCTGTATGGTTTTATTAACCAATGTCACCACAATAAATAAAAATTCAATTAAAATGCAAAAAAGAAAATGAGCCTATAAAAAGAATAGGTATTTCAGAAGAAATTACTCAATAAGCACATATAAAATACATTTACATAAAATCTATTAAAATATCATTGCAGCAAACTATTGTTTGTCTAATAGATTTCCTGGCGTTAAAAAGTTTGACAGTAGAAAAAAGAAATAAACAGTTTGCAGATATCCACATTAATATCTACTTATTCTAAACATGTTAGGGGGAAAACAAGCCCTTCTCTCTGATAGGAGAAGTTCAGAGAGACATGAAAAGACAGAAATCCAGGCCACTACAATTAGTCACTATGAGTTTATTTCAACACCTGTTTGTGGGCAAGGTGAACACCTAACTTCTCAATAACCAGCAGCTAAAGTCAGTTTTCAGCTTTCAGATAAATGTGAAATGACCATATCTCTTTTCATTCTGCACTGAATGCAAGGAATTTGTTATGGCTAGAATGGAAAGAACACTGGCCCTAAAAATGGAGCAATTGAACATATATTCAGAATGTGGACTTGACTAAATGAAGGTAGACTTGTATTTTACGATTGGAATTAAAAGGGTTAATGCAGGAGTCTAAGATGGCGGCTTTGTAGGTGGGAGCTGAGCCCACTCACTCCTGCACCCTGCTGGGACACTTACATGATTTTCTGAAAAACAAAGTGATCAGCCAACAGAATCTCAGCCAATGTGAAGCTTGGAAGGCAAAGTGTGCATAGGACGATTCAAAATAGGCAGTAAGGAGGTTTTATATGCCAACAGGAAGGGCGCCTGGCTTGGCACGTGAGACTGCGCCGGCCATGAGTACATTGGGGGAGAGCCGGGTCAGTAATAGCAGCTTAGAAATTCCCTATCATCCCAGGGGTGAGGATGTCCCAGACGTGTGCCAGGAGAGAACTGGATGCACAAAGTTGCTGGGGGAAAATACAAAGGCAGCAAGGAATACACACCCAGACTGGGGTGGCAGTCACTAACCGGGACATTGCCAGAAAATTTGGGCCATCCTAGTAACATCTGGAGCTGGGGGAGGTGGGGGATGTGAGTGGCTGTAAACCAGGTAAACTCTGGATTTGCCATAGGGCTGGAATCACTGAATAGCTGGACGGAGGTTCAGAGCAACTGCAGTGCACAAAGAAACTTTCTTCAAAAGGGGTACTGAGGCACTGTGCAGGGACTCTGTGTGTGCAGCTGCTAGGCCAACAAAAAGGAAGGAGTGTGGGTACAGTTTTCTCCCACTCAGAGCACCTCATGGATTGATCGATGGGGTGCAAAGTAGGGGGGCTTATTGGTGCTAGCCTGGCACCAATGCTCAGAGTAGAGAGAGCAGGCCACACAGTGCTCTGGGGGCATGGGCTGGAAAGTGGGCATCTGTGATTATTGTAACCCAGTCTAACCCCCATCTTTTTGGAACCACAGGAAAGGGTAAAAATGGAGCCCAGCCCCACTCTGTCTGCAGGATCCGGGGAGACCTGTAAAACTGGCTAGGCAGTAAGGTTCTTGAGGGTTTTTCCCACTCAACAGTAAGATAGTAAGATCTAGAGCTGAGAGAAAGCCGAAGAAAGATCCAGAAAGAAGTCAGAGTTTATAATTAAGTTTTTCATTCACCTTGAATTTATTTTTGTGTATGGTGTAAGCTGGTGATTGAGTTTCATTTTTTTTGCATGTAGCTGTTCAGACCTCCCAACACCATTTGTTGAAGAAGTTATTTTTACTCCATTTTATATTTCTTTCCCCTTTGTCAAATATTAAGTGACCATAGAGACCTAGGTTTGTTTCTGGGCTATCTGTTCTGTTCCATTGGCTTATGTGTCTGTTCTTATGTCAGTACTGGTCTGTTTTGATTACAGTGGCCTTGTAATAAAGTTTGGTGTCACATATTGTGATCCCTCTTGCTTTGTTCTTCTTTTTCAAAATCACTGCAGCTATGCAGAACAACAATAAAATTGAAACCGGAAAAGACACCAGTGTTTTGACTGCCTGTCACTACCAAACCCAACAAAAAATAGCAGTGATTGAATCTTTACAGGCGCTTTCCTCAGATGGCCGGTGATCTGAGAAGATGGAGGGCTCATACCCTAACAAACCATCTCTTCTCTTTCCAGGAGAGACTTTTTTATAACAGGGAATAAACACAGTGTGGTGAAGACTTTGAGATTCAGGGAGGATTAGGTGAAAGAAACTACAACATTCCTGTCCTGGGCAGTTAGCTGTTCCCAGGGGCAGGTGGTCCTCTCCCTGGAACACAAAGGCCCAGATGCCTCCACTTCATAATCTTTAGCAGTGCCTCAGGAGGTCGGCTGTTTTCCCAAGAGCCAGGATGGACCTTCTCTATCTATAGTTTCTTAACAAAAGCTTTAACATATACATTACTTGCTTGGCTTGTAAGTTTTTACCTTAAACTAAAAGTTTCCAACTCTTCAGTCTCCTATCAAAATAATTCTAAAAAAGAAAAAAGAAAGAAGTCAGAAAGTGAACACAAACAGCTGAAACAAATTTCACTGCTCTTCAGCAGAACTTGCATGTTTCTTTATTTCTCTTTCTTATCATTTATTTAGTTTCTTTCTTTGTTTTTATTGTTTTGTCTGTTTTATTCTCCCTTTCATATTGCATTTTAATTTTTCTTCTTTCACTCCATACTCGCCATTTTCGGTCTTTTACTTTTTATTATTTTTATCCAGATTATATATTACTTATCACACTGTTGTTATTCCAAAGCCCACACACTACCCTTCCTTGGGCTTAATCCATTTTTCCATCTTCCCGTGCTTTATTAATGTTGTGTTTAACTTTATTTTCTCTCACACTATGCCAAGTTTCTATCCTCTACTCTCACTATTTCTCCTCCATCTAACCTTGCATAAGCAATTTTCTTTCTTAAGTCAGCTCACATTCTTTTCCCTCTCTAATAAGAGTCTTATTTCTTTCCCATATTTTATAAATAGTGGCTAGTTGGGTAAAATACTATGGTTATTGCTGTGTACTTCTTCAAAGGACCTCCTATTTGTCCCCTATTTGTTTGTGATTTAAATCCCATAGAAAACTCTCCTGCTGTCTTACTCAATATTGCCTTACCCCTGCTGCTGATCAGTTGAATGAGGAATTTTATTTCATTGTTTTATCACTCCTTTTTGTTTGTTTGTTTTTCTTTTTCCCCCTCTCTCAGCCTGGGCTTTACTCCTTACTCTAATTTCTTTGTTCCTCTCATCCTCCAAAAATCATTTTTCTTTACTGTAAACAACTCAGATTCACTTTTCACTTTTCTACAATATTCTTATTCCTGTTCCACCTTTATTAAAATTCAATCTGCTGTCATTGCTCTTGACCTTGCTATGGTTTTGCTGCAATTTTGCTTCTATTGGTCCAGTACATTTTTTTCAATTTTATTTCAAACCTCATAGCATAATTTTGCCTTGAACTTTCCCACTAATGTAAGGAATAAGACAAGGATGTCCCATTTTCACCATTTCTATTCAACATAGTATTGGAAGTTCTAGCCACCGTGATCAGACAGGAAGAAGAAATAGAAGACATCCAAATTGGAAAGGAGGAAGTAAAACTGTCATTATTTGCAGTTGACATGATAGTGTACATAGAAAATTCTATACACTCCACCAAAAAACTACTCTACTTAATAAATGAATTTGGCAAGATAGCAGGTTACAAAGTCAATGTTCAGAAATTGGAGGTATTTTTGTATACCAACAATGAATTATCCAAAACAAAAATTATAGAAAAATTCCCATTTGCTATAGCAACACGAAAAATAAAGTACCTAGGAATAAACCTAACCAAAGAGATAAAGGACTAGACTTGTACTCAGAAAACTACACAACACTGAAGAAAAAAATTACAAAAAACACAAATAAATGGAACCATATACTGTGTTCATGGATTGGAAAAATTAACATCATCAAAATGTCCATACTAACCAAAGCAATTTATAGATTCGATGTAATCCCTATTAAAATACCAAGGATATATTTCACAGATATACAACAAACATTTCAAAACTTTATATGGAACCATAAACAACCCCAAACAGCTTCAGCAATTTTGAGAAAGAAGTAGGAGGGATAACAATACCTGATATCAAACTATATTACAAGTCTACTTCAATCAAAGTAGTCAGGTACTGGCATAAGAACAAACACACAGATTGATAGAACAGAATGGAGAACCCAGAAGTAAACCCACATCTCCACATTCAATTAAAATTTGATGAAGATGACAGGAGCATAAAATGGAGTAAAAAATAGTCTCTTCAAGAAATGGTGTTGGGAGATCTGAGCTACATGCACAGAAGTGAAACTAGATCATCAATTTACATCATACATAAAAATAAACTCAAGATGGATAGAAGTCTTAAATATAAGTCGCAAGGCCATACAAGTCCTAGGAAATAAGCAGAAAAATTTCAGATATTCCATATAGCAATTTTTCATTAATAGGACCTCTTGAGCAAGGGACATTAAGGAAAGAGTAAACAAATGTGACTTCATCAAATTAAAAAGCTTCTGAACAGCTAAAGAAAGCATCTGCAAAATGAAAGAGGAACCAACCATGTGGGAAAATAAATTTGCCAATGATACCTCAGACAAAGGTTCGATCTCCAAAATATATAAAGAACTCACATGACTCCACTCCAGGAAGACAAACAACCCAATTAAAAAATGGGCAAAGGACCTGAACAGACACTTTCAAGGAGGACATACAGAGGGCCCAGAGACATATAAAAGGATGCTCAGCATCACTAGCCATCAGAGAGGTGCAAATTAAAATCACAACAAGATACCACTTCACACTGGTCAGAATGGCCATCACAACCAAATCAGCAGACAGCGAGTGCTGCCAAGGCTGTGGAGAGCAGGGAACCCTAGGGCACTGCTGGTGGGAATGCAGACTGATGCAGCTACCGTGGAAAAACAGTGTGGAATTTCCTCAGAAAACTAAAAGTGGAACTGCCTTTTGACATAATTCCACTGCTGGGATTATGCTCGAAGAATCTTGAAACACCAATTCAAAAGAACCTATGCACCCCAATGTTCACAGAAGTGTAATTTGTAATTGCCAATTGCTGTTAACAGCCAAATTTCCCTCAGTAAATCAGTGGATCAAAAACTGTGGCGCATTTACACAATGGAGTCACTATGCAGAAGATATAAAGTAGGAACTCCTACCCATCTCAACAACAGAGATACAACTATAGAGCACTATGCTAAGTGAAATAAACCAGACAGTGAAAGGCAAATACCATATGTTCTCATCTAAAAGTGGAGGGAGAAAATTGGCAAATAAAGGTAAGCATCATCAAGGAACATATAAAGGACCAATGGAAAAAGACACTGGGGGTGGAGCTGTGAGTGTCAGAGTTGGGGTGGGTAGGGCAGTGTGGAGTACTGGGGGGGAATGTGGGGGCAACTGTAACTGAACACCAATTTTAAAAAGTGCTAATGCAAAAAAAGACAAATAAATCAAACAGGGATTTGAACACAGGGGTTCAAAAGATCAATAAATACTGTAACTCAGAACAAAAAGAGAGGCTCTTGAATAAGGCAATGTTTATGCCTATCCTTAATGAAGACTTTTAGTAATCCCGTAGAGTCTGAGTATTGTTTATCATTAGCAGATCTACACATACATAACATTTTAATTTGACATTTTTTAATCCAGTCTTTGTTAGTCACTAGTAAATTGTATGGGTGGAACAAAAGTAAGTTTACAGTTATGAGTATAAAAAACAATTTATTCTTGTATTGTTATTTAATAATTATACTGTTATTTTTCATACCAACACCAGTAAGCCTACTTTTGCCCCACCCTGAATTTAATTTGTTCTGTGAAATAATAATTCCACTTGTTAATCTTTTCTTAAGATCTTATTTATTTATTTTTAGAGAGAGGGGAAGGGAGGGAGAAAGAGAGAGAGACACATCAGTGTGTGGTTGCCTCTCACATGGCCCCCACTGGGGACCTGGCCCACAACCCAGGCATGTGCCCTCACTGGGAATCAAACTGGCGACCCTTTGATTCTCAGCCCAGACTCAATCCACTGAGCCACACCAGCCAGGGCTAATTTCACTTTTAACTCATTCTATATTGCCTAAATCCTGAATTAATGCTCCTGTTCAGATACTTTCTGATAATTATTTAAAGCGAGTTGATTTAGATGAGTGACTTGAGAGAAGCAAATTGAATTTAAGAGAAATAGTGTGTTCATAGCCACTGCTCCTTAAGCACAAAATATATTACAATGACATTAAGTGTTCCCTTCTATTTTGTGTGTTTCCAGGTCTATTTCAATCCCTATTGTTAGCTGCAGAAATTGAGGATGGCAAGTAATTGTAATACAAAAAAAAAGAATGGATTTTGAAAAACCCAATAATATTTAGGTGAGATCATTTCAAGTGTAAATTGGAAGTTTAGTTGGGCAATATTAATGAGGTAGTGAACTTGAATGTGTTAAAATAACTAGAAATATTTGACTTTTTTTGACACCTCACTGCAGTATCAGAAGGATTCAATTCTGACCATTCACTGTGAAATAAATACTAACAAAACACTGAAAAAATAATTTGGACTAAGATCTTACTCCTGTTATCAAAAGGGTTCCTGGGGAGGTGAGACTAGAAAGTTAGACATATTCTTGACAGAAAGATGATATATGAGTTGACTATGTTTTGCTAGTAAAAACTGTGATAATATGAAAGACAGTTTTTATCTCTTTTATGGTAAGAAGTGTCAACTCATAAGTCACTGGATGATGAATTTGTCAATTTAGTTATGAAGATCAACTAGCAAAAGGACTAAGTTAACTGAAGAAGTCAATTCCAATGCACCATTTCATTATGTGCTTACTCAGCTCCAGGTAAGGTGGTAAATACGGCACTGAAACTGTACTTACAGGTTTTCTAATTATCAGAGAAAATTACATAAAGGGAAGAAAGAGTTAATCTGTTTCTTCTGAGAATCTTTGACACTGATTCTTTTAACAGGGAAACAAAATTAAACATGCACTGAATTAATAACTTAAAAGGCATTCATTTATTTTCTAAAAGTGACCAATTATAGATAATGAGTGGCTTACTTTTATCTTAATCCCCCAATATTGTAGGTTTTAGAGGGCAACATTTAACTACTATATCCTGCTAAATTTGTTCCAGATCTTAACCCATTACTATGTAATTACTTTGTATTGCTCCTTTGAAAAGCAATTTAATTCAGCTTTCTGTTTCTTGCTTCAACAGGCCAATAATTTTCTCTTTGCTTTTGGAGTCAGAAAACTTTTCAGATATTTCTAGAAGATACAAAAAAGTGTTTCAGAAAGTGTAAACACATGACTGTTAAATTAGAAGTACTTGATAAATCTTAACATGGTTATAATTTACTATAGAATTTATCTGAAGATGAGAATTTCATTATTAACAGTCACCTAACTTGTGAATTTATTTCCTGTTAAAAGTATGGTTAAAATATCTCCTCTTGTTTCTAACAAGGAGTATCTTTGAAAGAAAATTCACATCTTGAAAGTGGTGTATAGGGGACAAAATGAACTCACACTTTTTATTTTCCTCACCAAATATCCGATGATGTAACTTTATCTTTACTGGAGGGAGGTATTCCCTTTTTCCTGCTGCTCATACTTAAATAAGTTGCATTTTCCTGAACGATTTCAAAAGGTTCCTCAGGAAAATTTGCAGTAGAAAAGAAAGTTTTCAAACTTGACCATTCAGTGTTTCCTCATATATTGCTGTGACAGAGTATGTTTCTTTATAGCATGGACCTTGGTGTAGCAACAGCTCCTCTGATAAAAGAACCCAGCCTGGGGTAGAAAAAAGGTGTATGCAGCAACTGAGTTTCTCTGTTGTCTTCTCACACTACCCTGACAACAACCACCGTTAGAGACGTAGCTATTGATTTCCGAAGCAGAACATTGTATTTATTTTTGTGTATTTTATTTTGCTGGAGATTTTGGAGCTATCTGAATTGAGATGGGTAGGTAATTCTGGGTACACTTCATGTTTCTTTATTGTCTTTCACTGATACTTGAACCCTACTTTTCCTCCCTTCTGAACATAGCACTTTCCTTTCTGGGTGGGATTCTCTCCTTCCTGGAGTTACTAACTTCGAGAAGCCTAGGTCCTTCCTATCTCCCTGCTCTCCTCTACTATGGCTTGAGGACTCCTAGGCAGGAGTAGGACTCCTAGGCAGTCCCCATGAGGGACTCTTACTTTAGTAGAATTTATTTGAAATATCTCAGGTAAACATTGACTCCCAGATACATTGAAAACGGACATTTTTAGTTTGTGCTTCTGGAAATGTTACAAAATTAAGAACCAAGCTATCTATATTTTATAGATGTCAAAAGTCTTTATAGTCATGACTTTTTAAGAAAATCTATGGGGAAAATTTCTTTCATATTAAAGGACTTGATGGATGTTTCAGGGATCTCAAGTTTTATAGGTTGAATTCTCATCCAGAATTTGGAAGTATTTTCCTAGGGGTCCATGAGGAATCTTCAGTTTAAATGACAACACCTCAGAAAGGTGGAAAAGTACTTAGAGATCATTTAATTAAAAATCTTAGCAGATATTTAAAAGTTTTTAACTAGAATATGGTTTATACATATACTTGGAACTTTCAGAGTCTACTTCTGGCATTCCCATATTTTTGCTTAATACCCTATATACATGACTCTACAATATCACATATAATAAATACTTTTTGGACTATAGCCTGATTATTTGTGTTTCAACTTCACCAAATAATAAGCTTCTTGACCTTGAACAGCATATTTTCTTTGCCTTTGTTGGTCTAGCATATAGGAAACTGCCTGGGATAATTTACATGTACATAAAATAGTGCTCCTTCAACTTACCACTCATTGCTAATCTTGCATTTTCTCCATCGTTTCTTAAAGTTTCCCCCCCATAGATCTTACCAACATTAAAATTGCATATATTTTAATTATTTTCCCATGAATATTGCTGATAGAAATAAACCTCATATGAGCTATTTTTTATCTTTTTGTACCTTAGATCTTAAATATTGTCTGTCCTAAAGCAGATAATCACTAAATATATCTTTTATGAATAAATAAATGTAGGAAAAAATGAATGTATCAGACAGAAAATAGAGGATAGATGGACAAAAATATCTTAACAAAAACATAAGCAAATATATTTATTTCTAAACTTTAACTGTAGATTTTACAAAATGGTATCCCTTTATCTTATTTTGTTTCATCTACACAGATTTTTTTTTGAAGGGAGAGAGCTATGTTGTTAATAACTGATTCCATGTTTGAAAAAAGATATTTTTATTTTTGTTAAAAAATGTAATATTTTGTCATATTCAACATCATTTCATGTGGCTTAAAACTAAGGTTCTCTATGTGGAGTTAAATGTGTAGTTCATAACATGGCCATTCTTGAATTAATAGTGATCAAGACTTTACAGATATAAAACCATTTAGAAATCTATTTGTCACACTGGCATTTAAATAGAGGTTATTGGAAGAAACCTTAATGTCTCTAATTAAACATGCTACTGGGACCTATTAGGGAGATGAAAGTTCTATTGGATGCCTTTAAAAGACACGAACAGTGTGTATTTAGAAGAGTAGAATGTGTGCCTTGGTTACTATTATCAGTGTCTGAAACTCCAATGGAAGAAGGAGAGTCCTGTGAGACCTTAAAGCGTGGCCATTGTACAAGTAGAGAAGTTTGATTTTGATTTATATTTTGAGTTTCTGTGGGGAAAGAGATTTTCAGAGTTTTGTTTCTCACATGAAAGGGACAACTTTTAGGCAATAACTCATTTAAAAATATGTAGATGGGGCCATTGGGTGACCAGAACCCCCAGTGCTGAGATGGCTGCCTTCCTGAAGTTTGGCCAATTGTACTGAACTTTATTTGGGACATCTCTCTTAACTATGTGAAGGCAACTGAATTTAACTTAGCTCTATCGTTTATGATGGTGGCAATTCCTTTCATATAATCTATGAACTTTCATTGCTCCTAATTCAGTTAATTTCATGGGATTCTCCAAGAAGCCGATGGCTATTGGGGAGGGGTGACCTTCACCAGCACATGACATCTTGCCAGAGACTGTGCACAGGGGACACTACCTCACTACTTCAGATAAAATAGACCAGGATTGGCCCCATCACGATTTAAGGAGGTCTTAACAACCTTGCTGAATTTGTGGGGTGCTGTTTCATGGTCCAAAGCATAATAGGCAGTAGGATACACAGGCTTAGGATCTGTGAGAGTTTCAGAAGGTCCTACTATGTAGCATTAATTTTCACTTAAATAGTATACAGCACTGGGGTGAGAAGGGCAATCTCTCTAAACTGAAGCCCATCCATGAATAATATGTGGCCATCCTAGGTGTCTCATGGATTATAAGAGACATGACCTTAAGTTGCTAAAGTCTCTATAGTGAAGGAAACTCAGGGGCACTAAGAGACGTGTCTGTTAATTTTAATTAATTTGGACAGATTTTTGAGTTTTTGTTAGAGATCACTCCATTCACAGTGATCTGCTTTGTAAGTAGCAATATCAGTGAGATTAAGTAAAATTTGAAAATGAGGAATGTGTTGCCTCCAGAGCTCAACAGAATTAAAATATGTTGGGTAGGTAGATACTTAGTGAGTACATCAAATTAAATTGATTGGGGGAGATTGTTGTTAATTTAATTTCATAGTTGTGCTCCCGGAGAAAGTTGTGTATAGTTAAAATTTTGCCTGCAAAAAAATTTTGTGAAATAACAAGGCTACTAAGGTAGCTCCTGGGTATCCTGGAAAAGATGTGATGTGTCCCTCGGACGTGAAGTTGAACTGCAGCTAAGAAGCTATTGAATAATGTCACCCTAATAAATTCCATAAAAATTAAAAAGCAAACATACATACACACACAAAAAAAACCAAGAGAAGTTTGAGAAATTGTCACAGTCTAGAGTAGCTGAAAGAAAAATGAAGGTTAAATGTAATGTGGTGTCCTGAATGGGATCCTAAACAGAAAAAAGGACAACGGGGGAAAGTCTAAGGAGGTCAAAATAAAGTATGGACTTCAGTTAAAAACAAATAAAAAGGAGGAGGAAAAGATCTATGACTTATGGAAGGTCATATGATATAGTGATGTCAAAGTTAAGAATAAAGTTGTGGTTGCTTGACCCCCCCCCCAAAAAAAGTTAAGTAATTACCATTACCCAGCAATTCTACTCCCAGGTATTTATACATCTAAGGTAAATGAAAGCATATAACCACACAGAAATTTCTAAAAATACAGTCCTGGGAGCATTATTCATAAAGCCTAAAACTGGAAACTCAAGTGTCCCTCAACTGGTAAATAAATAAATACATAAATAAATGTGATATGTCCTTATAGTGGAATATTATTTGACCGTAAAAAACAACGAAGTGCTGATACACGCCATTCCCTGAATGAGCATTGAAAACATGCTGAGTGAAAGAAGGCAGGCACCAAAGTCAATAGTGTGTATGATTTTTTTCTTCATGAACATATATCCAGAATGGGCAAATTCATGAGGACAAAGTGAAATTTAGTGGTTGCCAGGAGCTTGACAGAAAAGGGGGAAGGGTTAATGTGTGTGTGTGTGTGTGTGTTTCACTATGAAAATTTAGGTAAAGCTGTAGTTAAGTTATGCTTATTTTTCTGTATCAAATTTAATTAGTCTCCTTGACTTATAAAGGTATTACATTTAAATTCAGTGGCTACCTCAACTATATTTGTACTTTGAACCCTAGTACTGATTAGTCCATAGGGCTTTATCAGTTGGTTCATTTTAGTTCATGCTAAATTAAGTTAGAACCTCTTTATAGAGGCACAAAAGCCAATCAGTGCTCCTTTTATCTTTATGGTCTATAAATTCTTTAAAAATTTTTTATAGTTCCACCTGGATCAAATTATTCACTTATAATAATTTATTTTCCATTAAAAATTTTATTTTCTTTATATTTATGTTTATTTGTTTTAAAAGATTTTTATTATTCATTTTAGAGAGGGGAAGGGAGGGAGAGAAATGTCAGTGTGTATTTGCCTTTTGTGTGGCCCCCACTGGGGACCTGGCCCACAAACCAGACATGTGCTCTGACTGGGAATCAAACCAGCGACTGTTCGATTCACAGCCTGTGCTCAGTCCACTGAGCAATACCAGCCAGGGCTATATTTTTGTTTATTTCTTTATTTTAAAAATAATAATCTCTTGCGGGAAACTTCTGGGTCATTAAAGGAAAAGGGTGTGGAGGAAGCACCTCTCATTCTTGAGCTTACCTATCCAGCTCCTACATAATAAGATTTGTGCTTGGAACTTCTCCTTGGGACAGAGCAGGTAGCACCCTTGTCTATCAGAACCATGGCATATCGATATTCAAAGGCTCTCACTAAGGCCCAAGCATTCTGGCTATGGATTCTGCACTGTTAGAGCAACTGGGTAACTATGTTAGGTATTGGGGTTGGGGGTGGTTGGTGCAGATTGAGATGTTTGTTCTCTTGCCCCAGAGGCTCCCTTTGGATTAAACCTGGAGCTACGATACAAGGGAGTAACCCACAGTAGCCCCAAGGGTCTGAGCATCCTGAGTTTTGCTGGCGAGAGCAACAAGATATGCAGCAGTAAAGAAGACAGGTAGCTGCTGCCCCCATCAAAGTCTTACCCATAATGAGGCCAGGGTACCGTTTTTCTACCATGGGGGCCCCAATGAACACCCTCTTGTGCAGGGACTTCTGGAAACACATGGGCAAACCAGGGTTACGACCCAAACAATGATAAAGAAACATCAGTGCCAAAGACATGACAGCCCATATAATAAGCCTTCGGGAAATACAGGCTGATATTGAAAACCACTGGAACTGGAGCTGGGAAAGCACGGCTCCCGTGGCCCATCCCTCCTCCCGCCACATCTAAGGGGTATAGCTACCACTTTAGAAATTCTCACTGTTTGTTTTAAATATCCCCATGCTAAGAAAGTGTGGGTCATAGAGGTGTGGCAGCCACCAGCAGACACAGCAACAAGCCATGAGGCTCAACACAAGCTTGCCCTCAGTAGTTTTCTCCCATGCAGCTCTCACTGCGGTTTGCAGACAGTAGTAACCCAAGGGCCATCCTCCAAGAAGCTATCCAAGAGTCTGTGCTCATGGTCACACTATTCTGTTTGCAGTATCAATGTTTTATATGGTTGAAAGATTTTTGGATCGTGGAAGGCAATTTTGATACTAGGGTAGATGAGAGGCAGAAATCTGTCACGTGGCTCCAAGCAGAAAAAACTGCCAGGCAAGATATCACAGGAGATTACACCAGGTGGCACTGTAACAGCAAGCTTGAGTTTAGGGGACAATTTATGTACATTGCAAATGCAAAATGACTTGAAAGAAAAAGGGAAAAAGAAAAAATAGAAGGCCTAATTCCATCAGGATGTAGGAAATAACATATACACATAAAAATTTACAAGACTTTAACGAATTGCATTGCTTCATTGGGGGAGAGGGTATTTGACAGAGAATTCTAAAAGGTTTAAATACAGAAGGATTAATCAGGAAAAAATAATAGTTTGTCTCTTTTTTTAACCTGGGATTCTTGATTTAATTCAGAGATACCCAACCTTTCTCATCTCTTGCCAAACATAAACTAATTAAGAAAATTCTGAAGCAAACCAAAATGTATTTTTTGCCAATCTTATAAAAAATGTACAATTTTGATTCATTCACACTGGACAACTACTGTTGTGTTGGCTGTTGTAACTTTTCATCTGACGATCTAAGGGGAAAAGAGGTCAGTGCCCATGACGAGTCAGCTGCTGCATGTTTTAATAATCTTTGTAGAACACCGGTGTGCCTCTTGTGGCACAGGGGTTGAATGTCACTGGTTCAAAGCAGCAACTCCAGTTCCTGAAAGTCACTTCACGAATCTGCTAAATTGGCTAAATAAATCCTGGTTTCAACAGTGTCTTATAGTTAATGATATTGAAATTCCAATATATTACTCCACAATGTGTTGCAGTTGGTAAGTTGTTGGGAATGTTAAAATGGATCTACTATATGAAGTCTTCTCGGCCACCCCTTATTCACATGGCATGGGAGAGTTAGCCTAGAAAAATGGACCCTTTACCAAGGAATGGAGAAATGTTTTGATGGGTGGGCCACCTAAAAGGGCCTACCGTGACTGAAATCTGTGAGGTGGGAGATGTTACAATTAAATTGGCTCTTTGATTGAGCTTAATGAAAATAATTTGATTGTTTATAGGTGGAAGTCAGCTGTAGTCTTTAATTCTCAGAGACTAAATGGGAAGAATTAGAGCCATAAACCACATAGTATATATTATTTATTTATTTATTTATTTATTTATTAATCTTCATGAATATAGGGTCTGGGTAAAATTTTTGGAGTTCTAGAAATGAGTGAGATTATCAAACTTACATAGTATATACCGACACATATTAAGAAGACAGAATTTAGATCTGGGAGGAAGAACCTTACTTGAATCATTAGTGTGCAGATTCGTGACCTTTTGTACTTCAAAAATAAAGGCAGGTGTTGACCTGGGCCCTCTTGATTAGAGAAAGCCAGAATTCACTTGAGCAAGAACCTGGAAATAAGTCAGAGGTATATACTTTGAATTTTCCTCTAAACTTTCTCAGAAGGAAGGGAAATACCAAATCTTATGAGGAATATTATCTCCTTGCTTTGAGCTGTTTCTGGAAACTCATGATGAAGTGGGGACTTGGGGAGATCAGTTGATAAAAAGAGCCTTAACCCAGTTTATGTGTAACACCTTAGATAGTTGTTGCTTTCAACCTAAAATACATAGGAGGTACAGACATAAGAAATAACTTTCTAAATTCCAACACTGGTTTCCCAGTTCATGGAAGGACTGTTATGGTAGAAGGGCCAAGTAGAAACCACTGGAATTGCATCTGCCCAAACAAGACTTGCTAGAAAGAAAATCACACCAAAATACCATTCCCCTAGAGGAATTACAAATATTAATGCCACCATCAATGACTGAAATATGCAAGAGTGCTAATCCCTATAACATCCCTATTTAATATGTCTATTTGGATAGTGTAAAGCCAGATGTATCAAGGAGAATGACAGTCAATTATCACACACCTAATTAGGTAGTGATTTCAATCACAGCTGCATTTTCAGATATGGTATTTCCCCTGGAGAAAATTAACACAGAACCTGACACCTGGTATACAGCTATTGAAATAGAAATGCATTACCCCCTATCTCTGTCGCAAAAAAAACCAAAAAACAAAAAAAACAAAAAAACCCAACCCAAAAGCACTTTGCTGTCACACAATAAACACAAGAGTCCATCCTTCTTGTCTTGTTCCAGGTCTATGTTAACTCCTCAGTTTTGTCATAAAATATTCTGGACTAGACATATGTGCTGTCTTGATACTGTGTAAATTACTGGTCCATTATATTCCAGATTGTATGATTATTCCAGAACAGGAAAGAGCCAGTATCCTAGATGCTTAGTAAAAACACAGGGATGCAAAAGGGTGACAAATAAACCTCTTAATATTTAAGGATTTATAAAGCTGATGAAATATTTTGGAGTCAAGTTGTCTAGAGCCTGTTTGGATATGTCATAGGAAGAAATAAAAATTGTTGAATCTTTCAACAGTCACTATCAATAAATAAGCATGTCTTGTTTATGGATTTTGAAGACAAATATGTACCATATTTGGTCACATTATTCCAATTCACATCCTAGGTCATTGAAAAGCTGCTAATTCTGAGTTGAGACTAGAGCTTTGTCCCTTGGGCCTTGGGTTCCAGAAACTAATTGTTATTGAAAGAGTCTGTGTCAGAGAGATAATTTTCATAAAGACTTGACAAAGCCCAGTGAGAGACTGAGTCCTAAATCATACAATTTGGGAGCAAGTCCATGCCCTTTTCTATTGACAAATCATTCTCCATTTTTAATACTCTGTCTTATGCCGGGCTTCGCTTGTGAATTTACCTTACATAAGAAAAGGAAAAAGACTATTCAGACATGATTAAGTTAAGGATCTTAAGGTAGAAAAAAATCCCCAGATTATCTAGGTGGAACTAGTAAGTAAAAGGCAAGAATTTTAGCCATAGAAGAAAAAAAGAAGACAGAAGAAGAGATTTGAGGGGGAGAGAGAGACACACAGACAGAGAGAGAAAAAGAGAGAGAGGAGATTGAGATTGATTGAGATCAGGAGATTGGAAGGTGGTACATGGCTGATTTTGAAGATAAAGGATGGTCTCACAAGCCAAGGGATCCAAGTGCCCACCAAAGGCTAGGGAAGGTAAGAAAACAAATTCAGATTTTCACCAAAAGCCTCCAAAAAGAATGCAGCCCTGTAGGAACCCTAGGTTTTGAAATTTTGATGCCCAGAATTGTAAGAAGATTGTACGGTCTAAAAAACTTGGTTTGTGGTTATTTGTTACAGTGACAATATGAATCTAATATATTGACTATTAACAGAAAAGTAATATAGTATTTAACACAGAATCATTATTCACTTTCAACTTCTAAGCATGCAGGGATTGTTATCTGATTCATAAAATAAAAGCCTATATACAATATACATAAATTCATATATACATATGTGGAGACAAGGATAGGGAATAGGCATAACTCAACAGCATGGAGTTATTATCAAAGCTAATCTGGATACTACCTCAACTAATGATATAACACACCTATAGCAGAAGCCAGTGCCAAATCCATGAGCCATTCTATCTACTTGGGAAAAAGAGCTCACTACCTGGTAGAAAGTTAGTTACATATTTCCTTTTGAAGGGGCGTGGTGGAGAAATTTGATTTTACATCAATTGTTTTATATATTTCTGTGGTTTCACATTAATATCTCTGATCACTGGAAATATTTTACAAATAATGAAGTGTGGTAATGCATTAACACAGAGAATTAACTGCCTCATAGGTCCCATCGCTTAGGAAAAACTAGCTTGGGGTAAGGGCAGAATGCCCTGCTGAAGTCTGAGTTAGAATGCCTGCAAAATTGGGATGTCATTCTAAAGGATATGACCACTACCATAAGCCAGCAATGGATATGTTATCTCTTCCAAAATCAGAATGCATCGTTCTGGGAATCAAGGAATGTAGGGGAGAAATAATTATGATTATCTAAAGATCACTTGGAGAATCTTGTTTTGTTTGCAGTCTGACAGCTTCAGTCTTGGTTGCCTTGGAGGTTTTAGAATGCAATAAAGAAATGATTTTACTGAGAATAGAGTCATAATTTTATTGAATTAAAAGATAAATGACAATCATCTTGCCAGCCTGGGTTTCTCATGTTGTTGAATGAACATGAAGAAGAGAATACTCGTTTGTCAGGGAGACTGGCCCCAATCACCAGACCAAAGTTGGTTCCTGCTACACTGTGGAATACAGCATGGCAGTGCCTAGAACCCTAGGTATTCCCTAGGAGTCCTTAGGAACTGT
Source organism: Sturnira hondurensis (assembly GCF_014824575.4). NCBI lineage: Eukaryota > Metazoa > Chordata > Mammalia > Chiroptera > Phyllostomidae > Sturnira > Sturnira hondurensis. The sequence continues at coordinate 31,699,249 of NW_028087015.1, read as the reverse complement.
TTGAAAGAAGATGAATTAGTCAAAGAACACATATGAAGGATCCATGGGCATGGACAGTGGTGTGAGGTTGACTACGGAAGTGGGGGGCAGCCTGGGTAGGGGGGGTAATGAGGGGATATTGGGGCAACTGTAATAGCATAAACAATAAAACATTCAACATGCAAATATAAACACATAAATAATAGAGAGGCTAGACGCTGACATTAAAAAAAAGGAGCTCTCTCCTCCAACCAAAGTGAAGACAGTACTGTATTAACGATTGCTTTGTCCTGACACCTTCACCTTACGGCCTGATTTGGAGAGATCTAATGCAGCACAATATATTCCATTTCAGATGGAATTTGCACTTAGTTGAGATCAGTGAATGCTGATGTGGTAGCTGCTGGACTTCATGTTCTCCTGTGCTGTAAAAATTAAGATATTTACCAGAATAAACTATTTTTTAAAAATGCTGAGGGGTAATGTATAGACTGTTTTAGGAGTGCTGCTTCCGTGTCTCTAACCCCAGTCTCCGTTTTCTTCAGCTGTCCTCTCCTCTGGGAGGTTGACCTCTGTGGGCTGCATGGGATCCCTTGGTCTCTAGCTTCGGATGATTGCAACAACTGGAGATAATAGGAGATCTGAGAGACGGTGAATAGAAAGCTTGTGATACAGATTCCTTTGGCTCAGTACATTAGTAATTGCTTAGGCCTCCTCTCATGTAACAAGATACCTCCAGCTTCTGAAAAGGCAGCACTCTCTTCAGGCACTTGTCCTGGTTTCCAGTGCCCTTGCTCTCTTCTTATTGCCCTTCAAGAGCTTAGTTACTGCACCAGGGGACCTTGCACTTTCCCTTTTGATTTCCCTATGTTTTGCCATACTATGGCCCCTTTATTAAACATAATCAAAGTTGGTTAGTTTGAGTTGGCTCCTTTTTGTTCCAGAATGCTAACTGATAAACATTTATCTACAACAGGCCATACATGTAGTCAAGTATGTGAAAGCAAAAAGGGGAATAACTTTAAAATTATACTTTATTTTTCACTTGATGAAATTCCTGCATTTCAAAGATGTTAGCATTTTCTTTCTGCAATGTAAAAAAGGCACCAAGAATTATAAATACTTGGGTGATGCTCAACCAAATGATTAGCTGTCAACTTGTTCTTTAAAAATCTCAGTTGTGGTGAAGGAGTTGAGATGGAAATACTTTGAAAATTTATGTTTACTATTATTTTAAAAAGAAAAATAGTTCAGAGAATTTATAATTTGTGTTGTATTTGAGTAAGCAATTTTTTTTTTCAAAATGCCATTGTAACTTACAGATACAGGGCCCAGAGATTCACTCATAGTAAATATCCCCACTTTCGTACTCTGGGAGCTTGTTATAAACCAGGAAGTACCCAAAAGAGGAATAAGAGCTTAAGTTTGAACTGAGAAAAAAAAATACCTTTTACTGTTCTATTTATAATCTGGTTTGAAGTAACTTATTTCTGAAGCTTCAAAATGTTCTATTAAGATTTCCAAAAAATGAATTGGGAACACATAGGTAATCAGAAGCTTTACGTAGTTAGTAGTTTCTCCTAATATGAGGCTGACAGATAATTTAAAAGAATACTTTAAGACTGCACTATGATGAAAGATGGGTACCCAGTCAGAACAAGAGAGGTATATCAGACAATGACAAAAGTTTAAAATGAGCTTACGTTGTGCACAGATATTAAAAAGGAACTTTTGTTCCACTTTAAGTACTATGAAGAAAGTGTATAGGAAGGCTTGCAGACACGGAGACTGATGAGGAATTTGGGAGAAAGACTAGGAGTTAAGTTTTAAAAAGGTCCAGAAGAAGACGGTCTGTTTTTCAAGTAATATTATGTGTTTGGTGCAGGTGTCAGGCTGTTCGCCATTCAAAGAAGAGAAGGAATTCTGCAGTGTCCTGAGAAGGGTCTAACCAGGGAATAAAGGTAGACTTCAAAAGGGAAAGCCAAGCAGATGTAAGGTCATAGAAAATTGTGTGTTCAGGAAAAAGAGGGAGAAAATCTTATTGAAATCATCGAGGCAATATAATAGGTTTAATAATAATTGATAGTCAGTTTCCAAACTTTAGAACACTGAAACCTATTAATATCACTACTGGCCACATACTCAAGAAGAAATGCATATATATGTGTGTGTGCGTATGTATATGTGTGTGTATATATACACACATACATACACATACATACATATACACACACAGAAATACATATAAAATACAGTCAAGTAGCCTAACTATAAGTATATATAAATATATAGGAGTATTCTTTCATCAACCAACACAATAATACATAAAAAAGTATTGCCAATAAGCTAAAAGTGTATTGTTAATAAGCTAGAGAAACATATACTCAAATAATCTAAATAAAGAAATAGAAAGAGGAAAGGGGTACAAGGAATGGGTAAGAGCAGTAGTAAACAATTATCAATATTTTAGATTTAAACTAAATGATATCAATAGTCCCTTTATATGTAAATATTTTTTACGTACCTAATTGAAAGGCAGTAATTAGATAAAAGACAAAGACCATTTGGTTTCCTGTGTGCTGCCCCAAAACAGTGATTTCAAATAAAAGACTCCAGTAGGTTTTGGTAAAAAGTAAGATTTCCTTCTTGTTCATGGCTGCATAGTAGCCTGTCCTGCACATGTACCACTGCTTTTTCTATCCACTCATCTGCTGATAGGTGCTTGGGCTGCTTCCAAATTGTGGCTATTGTAAATAACACTGCAAAGAATATAAAGGTTCACATGTTATTTCAAATTAGTGTTTCAGGTTTCTTCTGCTAAATTCCCAGAAGTGGAATTTTTGGGTTCTAAAGCAGTTCCATTTTTAGTTAATTGAGGTAACCTTATACCGCTTTCCCTACTGGCTGCACCAGTCTGCAGCCAAAAAAAGTAATTGATTTGACCATCATTCCCCCACTATTCCGTGCAACTCAGATTGACCTTACATTCTCCTCATCTATTCCACTCAAAACTAGGTAAGCGATATCTTTCTTGCTGCTATGTCTAAATTCGGGTTACCTCTTCTTTTGGTTTCCCTTATGTGGCTACTTTGTGATACTCTTGTGCTGTTGCCCAGTACGTACATCCACTCGATGGTGTTATGTGTGGTCAGTATGATAAAAACATACACAATGCTGTAATCTATGGTAATTGCATTTTATCAAATCATGATTTTCTGTTTTTACTGGAGTGATGTGAGCTAGGTACAAGAATCTTAAAACTGAAAATTTTCTTTTGCATACATCCATGTAACTCATAATTAGAAAAAAATGAAAATAATTCCCAACCCACTGATGGTTGCTGTATTCCAGTGAATGCTCACCCCAAGTTAATCAATATTCCAGCTTCTTTCAAAATTGATTAACTTTGCCCATCCTTGAACTCATATTAATGGAATCAAATATTATATATTTTTACATTGCTGTGTACTATTCCATCACTGAACTATATCACACTACATTACCATATTATCCTTTATAAAATACTTCTTTTCATGTTTCCCTTTTTAAGATTGCTTTCTTGATGAATTATCATATATATTTTGGGGGGGTCAACCATGTCTCAATTTACTCTTATAATGGTACTTGCTACTAAACAGTATTTACTCTTACTAATGTTTGTTGTATAATTCTGGTTTGGTATTTTTTAATTTATTTTTTAAATACATTTATTGACTATGCTATTGCAGTTGTCTCGTTTTCACCCTTTATTTTCCCCCACCCTGCACCCCCTCCAACCAGCATTTTCTCCCCTTAGTTCATGTCTGTGGGTTGTACATGTAAGTTCTTCAGCTTCTCCATTTCCAATATTATTCTTAACCTCCACCTGTTTATTTTGTACCTACGATTTCTGCTTATTAGTCTCTGTACCTCTCCCCCCTGGTATTTATTTTTAAGTATGTTAAAAACTTCGTTTTATTGTCTCATTACCTATAGCATTTATGTCGAAAAGTAGCGTGCAGGTCTTATCACTGTCCCTTTGATGGTAACATTTTTCTTCCTCTGGTTGATATTACATTTTCCTCTTTGATTTTCAGTAGTTATATTACTATGTATGTGGTAAGCTAAAAACTAGTCCCACCCCTCAACACGTTATTCACTTTCTAATCCCAACCACCTATAAATAATATCTACCATAACAAGTGAGAAGATTATGTCAAAGATTCTTAGAGGAAGAATTTATCCTGGATTATCTAGGTGGCTCTAAATGCAATGGCATGGATCCTTGCAAGAGACAGATGCACAGAAAAAAAAAGGCAGTGTGAAGTGGGAGGTGGTGAGAGCAATGCTGCGGCCGCAAGCTAAGGAATGCCGAGGAATGCTCAAAGCCGATGAGTGCAGGAAGATGCAAACAGTGTGTACCTCTGACAGCTTCCAGAGGGGGCGCACACAGCACTGCTTGGCACACTGGTTTCAGACTTTCGCTCTATGGGACTTGAAGACAACACATTTCTGTGTGGATTCTTGATAATGCAAGAGTGAAATTCTTCTCCTAAGATTTGTGTATATCGGCAATGTTTTGTATCATGTTTGATACTTTTTGAAAGGCACAATTGTGAATGAATACAGGCAGAGCCTCTGTGGTAGCTGTTATTTTCCCTTCATGAGGATTTTTTGTGTGACTCAAAAAGAGTTGACCCTAAGATACCAAAAACCAGTGGAGGGTAGTAGGATGCTAGACTGTCTGGACTCTGAAGGAGCTAAATCCCAAAGGGTCACAAAAGTATTCAATGCCTTGATTATCTTTTAGGCTTCATCTTAGAAATTCCTAAACCCACATTTTTATCTCTCAAGGTGCATGAAAATACTGAATCCTCAGAATTTTTATCCTTTAAGCTGCATCTATTAGCTTAGTCTTTCCAAGTCTTTCCAAGTGGCTGTGTAGCTTAGGTGTAAACTTTTTCATCAAGGGGAATTTGCAAACATGTTATATCTAATCCCTCTGCAGTTTTCTGTTCTTCAGAAGCTTTTTACTTCATGCTCTAGCACTTTGGTGTCTCTGCACGCTAAATTGTGTTTACCTAATCCAGGGATTCTGCCACAAGTCCTAGCTTCTGATTTAATTTGGTATCTATGCCCATAGTGAGACTCAGATTTCCAAGAGAAAAAATATTATTTTGAATACAAGCTTCAAATCAGCAAGCTTTCCTGTTTTTTTTTCTGAAATCTTGTCCCTTTTGTCCTAGTTACCTAGTTACTGATATCTGTAACAATTTCTTTTGTTTTACTTTATCAGTCTTTTATAATTACTTTCAACAAAGAGTATTTTGTTATCAGCTATTTCATCACAATCTGTAGCAGAATACTAGAACAGATGTTGATTGGAACAGCTATGCCGATGTACTGGATGTAAAATGGATACCTATGAACAAAACTATGAACAAAATAATTCAGAATTGTATTCCTCTAAATTCAGTTGTCTCAGTATTATCAGATTTTTTTTGATAAACCTTGTTGAAAGATCTTTTGCATATCTGGGTAATCTGTGGAAATGAGGCCAATTTTAATGCTTTCTTATATTCTTGCTATTGTTCAATGTTATTTAAAATAGATAAATTATATTTAAGTGGCTACCTGAATCTATAAAAGTGAGAGAGTAAATTAAATAATATATGCACTATTGGTAGAATGTGACATTTTTAAACATCAAAAGTCAAGTAATGGTAGAATGATATTTTATGTGACAAAATCCAAGTAAATTTGTGGTATCATCTTATAAAATATTTTAATATGTTATGGATTTATTCCATATATTAGAATAATTATTCTTACTTTTAAAAATAATATAGCTGGTGTTTCCACACATTCAGTCTTTTCCACATCATTTTAGGATACCATAGTAAGTTTCCATTTCTTTTAGGAGAAGCAATCAAACTTCAACTAACAGACAAATTATTAGAAGTCTGTTCCAACTGGACCTGTTACTGAGCTTCCTGTATAAAGAGATTTTATTTGAAACATAAGAACAGTCAGTCTGACTCATGCAATGGCTGGTCAGATCTTCCAGGGATGCTAAAAATACAGAAGTAGGTAAGATTTGAAATCATAATTTGGTCAAGGAGATCAATGGAAGTCTTTGAAGCACAGAAATGGATCAATCATCGGATATATTTGGCTGACTCTGACTGCAACCACGTGGAGAACCGGTAATAGAGCCGCAGCTGTAACGAGTGTGTTGAAACTGGAAACAAGGCTATAGGCATGGTGCAGTCCCTAAATGCGTTCCTGTCCTATTCACAAATAATCTTCTAAATCAAGAGTAAAAATGGCCCAGCATTCCAAGCCCAAGTTCTGCTAGGTCCTTGTCTACAAAAGCCCTTATATCTTCAGCACTTCAATTTTATTTTTATATATCAGATATTACTATGGTGATTTTACTGAATAAATTTTTTTCTCACTGTGTTAAATGGTTTGTAACCCACAGCTGTTCAAATACAAAACTCCTTTCTTTTCTATTCTTGCTAACATATAGTTTCCATCTTCATAATTTTATTTATTTAATTAATTGATTAATTTATTTATTTACTTTTAGAGAGAGGGAAAGGGAGGGAGAAACAGAGGGAGAGAAACATCCATGTGTGGTTGCCTCTTATGTGGCCCCTCTGGGGACCTGGCCTGCAACCCAAGCATGTGTTCTGCCAGGGAATCGAACCAGTGACCTTTTGGTTTGCAGCCCATGCTCAATCCACTGAGCTACACCCGCCATGGCTCATCTTCATAATTTTAAAGGGTTTGTTCCACTTTTGCATACTATTTTCAAATTCTATTAGGTAAAAGTACAAAAGACTTGCACAAGATGATTTTGTCTTTTTTTACACAGAAAAAAGAAAATGTTTTAATAAGAATAGTGCATTTTTCTTGCATATCATTGCTTAGCAGTAGACAGACAAGAAGGGAATACAAGGAAGTTGAGTTCACACAGTTAGATACACTCATTTTCTCTTTAACTAAATCATTATGTACTTAATAAGACAAAAAACAAATAAATGTGAATCAGTAACTAGTTGTATCTGCACAATTATCTCAATATGAGGAGCTTTTACTTGCTATCAATTCTTACAATTATGTATTTAGGAGACCCAAGTCCTGGTAATGTGAACTTCAATGATTCAGAGATGGTTACCACCACGGAAACTCATGCACACAACCACTCAAAATTCTTTATGCTATGCTTTGGGTCTTATTTATAAATAACTAAAATACAGAGGTTAAACACAGTGCAGATGCGTTTCTTTTTTTTTTAAGATTTTATTTATTTATCTTTAGAAGGGAAGGGAAGGAGAGGGGAGAAGGAGAGAAATATCAATGTATGGTTGCCTCTTGTGAGTCCCCTGCTGGGAACTGGCCTGCAACCCAGGCATGTGCCCTGACTGGGAATCGAACCGAGATCGTGTGGTTCACAGGCCCGCACTTAATCCACTGAGCTACACCAGCTAGGGCACAGATGTATTTCTTTTTTAGTTACTGTATCCTGGATGGATAATAGGAACACCACTTCACAAGCATTCCAGGTATCATATGTCCACTTCACCGATCCTAGCTGTGACCTTCATCTTCTTCCAAAATAGAGCTTATTTCCTCAACGAAATAACATAGACCAAACATCAGCTTCCTCATTCGGGAAGCCTTACAGCCTGCTAAATTGTATGCTTTTTCATATTTAGTTTGCTGAGATTGAGTCACCTGACACATGCACAATCAAGAGAGGGTGAGAAATGGAGTTTTATTCAACATCAGCTAATAAATGGATATCAATGCTCTGAGGAAAACTAGTAGTCTCTGGTAGAACAACTTTTTAATGCAAAAGTGATCATTTCCATCCATCTCCTGGAATAAATGGCACAGGGTAGCTTGTGAGAATGCCTGGATCTCTGCCAGTACTGTACACGGGGACAGTCTGCGATGGGGTAAAGACAGTCTAGTGCAGTCCAGTGTGGTAGCAAGCAGCCGCATCTGGCTACTGAGCACATGGAATGTGCCTAGATTAACTAAGTAAATACATTTTCTTTTTAAATTTAATTTTACTTATACTAAATTTAAATAGCCATGGGTAAATGGTGGCTACCACATGGAATCATGCAGGTCTAGGTCATTGTGACAAAGGCGTTAGGTCCCACAATCGTGCATCGTTTCTTGGCAGTAAATGTAAATATTGTCACCATTTTCACTAGAACACAGAAAATTCAGCTCCATCGAGGTATGTTTCTACCAATACATTTCTCTCTGCATTTTAATTTTGTCACTATGATATATGTTCATGTGGTAGGAAACTAAACAATCTGTGCCCCTAGATGGCTCACTTAGTAACGTTGAGATTAGAACAAATGGAAAATGACCTCAATGTTTTCTGTTATCTGTGAGTGTGTGTGTTAAAGCAGAGCTTGACCCAAGTTTTCAGAGAGTTAGAACATGTCCCCCACCACCCTTCCACCTCGTCCACTTTTCTGTCAGAGCCTTACATAAATCTGCTTCAAAGGTGACCTGCAAAGTTATAACTTACTGAAATAAGCCCTCAGAGTTTTGCTCAGGATCTGGAGCCCACAATAAAAGATTATTGATGTTTTCAGCACAAAAACTGTCAATTAGATGTACAGTTTGCCGTAACAGCTCCAGGGTATAAACCTGAACTCTCCTGTGAATTTACTGGGTCTACCTGGCAGCCACGGGGCCAAGCACACAACTCTCCGTTTGCTTCCGGAGATCCAGATGTTCAACCTTGCTCGGATGAGGGCTGCAAATTGGAATGTGAGCTTGATGCATTTTGGCTGTATGGAATTTGGGGGTTTTAGCCTAACTACTTATTTTTAAAAGTTTGTTTATTTTTTTCTGACTATAAAGTGATATATGTTCAATGTGGCTAATTTAGAATGTAAGAAAAATATGAACAAAATTATAGTTACTTGTAATTCTGCAACATAGGGATAATGACTGTTATCATATTTCCTCCACGTTGAGAAAACTGCTATTTTCATTAACTTTGCTTTACTGTGAAGTGTTTTAAAATTGTTTTCTTCCCCATCTCTGCTCTCTCATTTATCATTTGTACTTCTCAATGCACTGCCATCTGGCTCCCTTCCTGTCAGTCCATTGTAGCTTTTGTTGCCAAGGTCACCAATAGTTTTGGGGTTATTTTTTTGTCACTAATTTGAAGGGACACTATTCACTCTTTATTTTATAGGAATTCTCTGCAATAGTTTAGAATTCTGCCACCTAGGGAAGTTTAGGGAAAAAGCTGCTGAATTAGGCTGGTTCCAAATTACTGCTTAAACTTTTCAGATTGTACCCAAATTTTTGAGCAAAAAAAAAAAATTAGGACTACGTCTATTTTGTCTCAAATGCTAGTTTACCTCAAAAGTTCTCAAAGCAGTATATCTGTTCAATTCCCGTAAAATAGCCATCTGTCTCATTGTTTTTGGCTCATTATCAACCCCATGGCTATCTTATTTCCAAGAACATGCCATTATGGAAAAGTAGTTGGTCAAATGGTCAACCACACCCAGTACAGGAATGGACATACAGTAGACTCTCCTTATCTGCAGGGGATATGTTTTCAGACTTTCCGTAGGTGCCCTAAACCCTCAGATAGTCTGTCTTTCTTCCTTCTTTTCTTTTCTCTTCTTTCCTTTTCTTTTTCTCCTTCTTTCTTCTTCTTTTTTCTTCCATCCATCCTTCCTTGTTTATTTCTTTTGTTTTTATTTTTTTATTGTTTTTCAAGTACAGTTGTCTCCACTTTCTCCCCACCATTCCCCCACACCCCATCCATCCCCACCTACCTCCCTCGGTTTTACCCCCTTTGGCATTGTCCATGTCTTTCTTTCTCTCTTTCATCTATATCTATCTACTTTTTCATTTAAAGAAAGCACTTTACAGTTTCTCTTTGGTGTATTAAAATTCCCAGCATCACTACTCTGGCACTTTGGGTTCCTTAGTAAATAAAATAAGGGTTACTTGAATACAAGCACTCTGATACCTTGGCAATTGATCTGATAACCATGGCAGTTAGGAAGTAACTGATTGGGTAGCATATAGAGTGTGAATATGCTGACAAAGGGATGCTTCACATCCAGGCTGAATAGAGAAGGGAAACAAGAGATTTCAACATGCTCTTCAGAAAGACACACATTTTAGAACTTATGAATTCTTTATCTCTGACCCAGGGTAACTGAAAGTGTGGGAAATAAAACAATTGATAAAGAGGCACTCCTGTGTAAGTCACACTAGTATTCTTGAATTCCAGTTCTTCAGAGTAAGTGGTTACTACAGGGTTGAGAACACTTCATGATGGTGATAATCAGACATCTGGGGGCACTGATGTATACATCATACATTTTACGGACTTTAAGCATAAAAAAGCTGAGACCCACTTTTGCACATGGGAAGAAACTTGCTGGAATTTAAATTCAACACAAAAGAGGGAAAGACATAAGCCAAAGACACCTTATAACAAGTTTGAGACCTGGAATCTAACTTGTTCTTGTTCTTAGCTGAGTCAGTAAAATACCCTTCCTTCCTTCCTTCCTTCCTTCCTTCCTTCCTTCCTTCCTTCCTTCCTTTTTCATGTACACATGCATGTATATACATATAAATATCCATCTATCATCCATCTAATGAAGGTATTAAAGCAAAAGGGTTCTAACAGTTCCAAAGCATTACTCCTAAACCCTTTGCATAACTTTCTATGAACAAACTCACATATCTCTTTTTTGCCACATTTTCTCTGTTCCATCTGGAAATTGAGCCATGATTATAGAAATCATATTCATTTTAGATTACTCTATTCATGTCTCTGCCTTCCCTTCCCTTTTCAGAAAACTGGCTGCTAATGAGAGGCCCTGCAGGTGTCCAAGCTGCTCATTCCAGCCAGCATCGCCAGGATGCCTCCTTAAAACACAGACCTTCGGGCCCCACCCAAGAGTTTCTCTTTGTTGGTTCTGGGGTGAGGCCCAAGAGTTTGCCTTTCAAAAAGTGTTGATGTTGCTGACTACATGACCGTAGTGTCACTTGTTATTAGGACAGAGTGATGACTTCCAGACTTCTTATATGCCAGACGAAAAACTAAAGGTCTAAATCAGACTTTATCAAATATGTGTGAGGGTGGACCAACAACTTCCCTTCTCTGAAGTTATTTGAGAAAAAAAAACACAAATAACAGAAAAACTTCAGAATAACAATAACCCTTATTATAATAAAAAGTAATACTAATTTGAACAAAAAAGAAATAGTTAAGCAAGTTATATTTATATTGAATTGATAATAACAAAGCAATGAAAATAAAAATAATGAAGATGTTGGCAGTTGGCTGAAAAATATATTCCTACAGTAACAAAAAACAGCCTTCAAAACTGATATTATTAAAATGTATAAAGCGGAAAATAATGAACAAATCAACAAACATAACCACCAAAAAGTGCCTATAAATTGACATTTAAAATATTAAACATTCTCTGGGTTTTGTGAGTAAGGTATTTTTAATGTAAAATATTTGCATAATTTCCCCATTCCCTATATCGGACCTATTGATGTTACAATAAATAATGTTTTTTACATGTTAGGGAAAAGTTAACAGAGTAGACATGATTTCTCATTGCTTGACTCTCTCTGAGGGAACCTGAGATGATGATTGACCCTTGGCCAATTCCTGGGTCTGTGGCCCTCAGAAGGTTATCAATGTTAATGATTGGGGGTTTTGTTGATTAAACCCAGCACTATTTACCATCAAAGCTATGTTTTTTGCTTTGCCCACATGACAGGAATGATAATGTGCCTTTTGTTTGGTCGTTGGGAGTCCCAGCTTTTAGTTGCCATTACCGTGGCTAGGATCACCATAGGATGGGCCTATGTGACTTGCCCTCCATAAATCCTCAGGTTGTTAGACGTTAATGGGCAAAGACATTCCACAGATATCCTCAGAGTCTGCTTCTAGAAAGAAGGTCTGTGCAGCCCAAACTAAGATAAATTTGGAAAGCTGTTTTTCTTTCTGAACTCTACCCAATGTATTTTTGTTTTCTGTTGTTTTTTTTTTCTGTCTCTGTTGTTGTAATAAGTCTAAACATCAGTGTGATTTGATATTTATGGAATTTTTAAAATTTAATTGTTGTTCAAGTACAGTTTTCTGTCTTTTACTCCCATCTCAGCCCACCCCCCCAGGGCTCCCCACCTCCCTCCCATTTCCACCCCCCCCCCTTAGTTGTTGTCCATGTGTCCTTTATACTAGTTCCTGTAAATCCTTCCCCCTTTCCCCCTGAAATTCCCTCCCCTCTCCCCTCTGGTCACTGTCAGCCTCTTCTGTATGTCAGTGTCTTTAGTTATATTTTGCTTGCTTGTTTGTTTTGTTGTTTAGCTTCCTGTTAAAGGTGAGATCATATGGTATTTGTCTTTCAACACCTGACTTATTTTGTTCAGCATAATGCTTTCCATTTCCATCCATGCTGTTGCAAAGGGTAGGAATTTCTTCTTTCTTCCTACTGCATAGAATTTGATTGTGTAAATGTACCATAGTTTTTGGATCCATTCATTTACTGATGAGCACCAAGATTGCTTCCAGAACTTGGCTATTGTAAATTGTGCTGCTATGAACATTGGGGTGCATAGGTTCTTTTAGATTGGTGTTTTAGGGTTCTCAGAATATAATCCTAGGAGTAGAATTGCTGGGTCAAAAGGCAGGTCCATTTTTCGTTTTCTGAGAAAATTCCATACTGTTTTCCATAGTGGTTGTACCAGTCTGCAATCCCACCAACAATGGATTAGGGTCCCCTCTTCTCCACATCCTCTCCAACACTTGTTGTTTGTTGCTTTGTTTATGATGGTCATTCTGACCAGTATAAAGTGGTATCTCACTGTGGTTTTAATTTGCATCTCTCAGATTGCTACTGATATTGAGCATCTTTTCATGTGTTTCTGGATCATTTCTCCAAGGAGGACATATTTATGGAATCTTATGAGTTCTTCCAGTGAATCATCAAATTTGGAGTTGTCAATTAATCTCTCAATAATATTGATATGCTTGTATGACTGTGTGTACATATGTGTGAACACACAGTACATTATTATCCAATAGCTTTTTCTGTCTCTGTTACAGGCAAATCAAATACTTTATTTAAAACAGAAAAGATAAAGTATAAGAATATTATTAAATAATTTAATCAGTCAAAACTGTTACGTTTCTCCAAAATTTAATTTATTTGGTATGTATTTGCTCATTTATTTAAGAAAAATTTTGTTAAGTAAATATTCTACATGCTATGTGCTTGGTATATAATAAATAAATAGCCCTGCCTTCATTTTTACAGTTCTTGTTTTCAAGGGATAAAGACACACACTCAAAACCCTGTACTGCAAAGCTAAAAGTTACAGCAATAAAGAAATGTATCATCTTCATTATTTCCATTGCTAGCTTGTATTTGTTGTTCAGTTCCTATGTGCTAACCAATATTCTAAGAATTAGCATACAATATTTCAGTATTTTATTTAGTAATCATATAAGTCTCCATGATGTATGACTAATTATGATTCAAATTTTACAGATCACAGTTTTGAGTTATGAAAATATTGAGTGATTTGCAAAGCATCACAAGGCCAGTTAACTGGGTTTGGTAATTTGAATCTAGACAGTTTATCCTAGTTCAAGAAGACATACTTGTCAGCTACATCAATACTTCAAGTTATTTCAGATATGAATATAGGGATTTCGAACTTTTACAAAGACCCAAAGTGCAAATTTTACAAAAGACATTGGGGTTTGTGGGAAGAAAGAGAACAAGTGTTCTAGACAGACAGAACAGCGTGTGCAAAGAGCCAACTCTAAAAGCAGGAGTAGTATCAAGGACCTGTGGTTAGAGGGGCCTCATACTTGGGTTTAACAATCGGAGGTTGTCATCTTGAAATGCCTAATAATTTTATCTTTGAATTTATGTTTTAAGAGAAGTCTGGTGATACAATAGAGCATTTGCAGTAGATTCCTATTACCTCCCAGAACCCCGGGGAAAAGTCTATATCTAAACTCCCCTGTACCTAGAGCCTCAGGCACCCCAGAAGGCTTCAAGGCCCCGGCCCTGATGCAGTGAACTGTGATAATACACTTAGCTTTGCATAAGGATCTGGATGGGAGTACAGGGAGGGTCAAAAAACCCCTGAAGCATTGGGGCAGAGCATGACAATCATCTCTGCTGTAGGACAGCAGTGCCGCCTGTGTTTCCAGTGCTCCACGGCGGAAGTAAGCCTCTTAACACTGACTGATCCATGTGTGTGCCCTGACAAAGATTTGAATCCTTTGGGTGCACCTCTGTGTGTAAGGAGATGAAGCCATTCATCAACTAAATAGCAAATGAAAACACTGCTATGGGTAAAGAGAGAAGCCTGGAACAAAAGGAAAACAAACTTTTATATCTGAATACCTTCTATGGAACTGTTTACTAGCTATCTGGACAAGGGTACCAGCAATCTTTCATTTTGCACTGAGCTTCTCAAATTATGTTGTGGCCCCATGTGAAACTCTATGGTGAGACACAGTTCAGTAACTGTGTCGTGCAGTTACTAGTTAATAATTATTTTTAATTATTATTAAAAATAATCTCAGGATGAATGCATCAGGTGGCATTTAATGATGTGACAAAATTATGGAGAACGCAAGATAAAATAAATTAGACTTTATTAAGCAGTCATATTCTAATAGCAATGAAGACTGTGTAAATGCCTTCAGCAGAAGAATCTGGTTAACATATTTAGAAAATAGATTGCTATTGTGCAGTTATATCTTTGAATTAAATTTTATGGAACCAAAATTAGAATCAGGAAGGCTTATTAAGATGCCTTTTCTCTTATTTAGATAGGAGAGTGCTGTGGCCTTAATGGAATGATGACAATGAAGGAATCAGTGGACTGGCAAAAAAATATTATTAGTAGAATGGACAGAAATGTTCAAATGAGAAGATATGGGGAAAGTTTCAGAGTTAAGAAACAGAATGAATAATTTTATATTCTGGACAGTGACTTAAGTGTATGCATGTATCACTAAATGGTGGCAAAGTCTTACCCAGAGATATTTAGGAATTTAATCAACATAAAAATGAGTATTTAAGCATTGAAAATATATTACATAACCCAGAAGTGTTTGTTATTTTAAAAAGATAGAAATGATTGAGTCATTATTGCTAAAATGATGCTGCCAGTAGTTATAGTAGTCACTAGTTACATATGATTACTTTCTTTACCTTAATTAAGGTGAAGTAAAATTTAAAAAATCATTTCCTCAGATGCACTCGTCACACCTAAGGGCTCAATAGCCACCTGTTTTTACTGGCTACTGTACTGGATAGTGCAGATAATAAAATATTCTCATCATCACAAAGTATCTAACCGATATCACTGACTAAAACTCCTAGATTTGGGGGATAGACGAAAGAATAGCAGTTAAATAAGACTGATGACCAGTAGCTAGAAAAAGAGGAGAAAAAAGGCAAGAAATGATGGGAAAGAAAAGAGAGAATGAGAGTTTTGCAAAGAGAGAGTGACCAGCCACATCACATGGTGAGGGAAAACCCAACACCATTAGCATTAAGACAGTCACTTCTCAATGCCAACACATTTACCTGCCATTATTACTGACCATCACAGTCAAGAATATCACCTGGCTAGAAAATGCTAACTGAGCAACTGAGATTCAGAAGTTACCTTTGATACACACACACACACACATGCACACACACAGAGATTGGTAAAACTCCAGCAGTTGTTAATATAACAAGAATGGCTTTTGTCACATCGATGAAACCTGACAGCCGAGGAGAGTGGCCTGAGATACGCATGCGTGAACAGTGATGACCTCAATGGACTAGTCAGTGGGAGTAGTAGATGGCACTGAGTGAGATTACATACTATGTGGCCGTCACCTTCAAAATGACTGAGAAAGTAGAGAAATGAATCTGCATCAAATTTTGCATTACACTTGAACAGTCAGTCCTCGTGGAAATTACTCAGAAGATTTAGAAGGGTTTCAGGGACAATGCAATGAGTGCAGTGCAAATAAAAGTGTGGAACAGATTCTTCAAAGATGGTTAAGAATATGTTGAAAGTACTGCCTGTTCTGGAAAGCCTGCAACAAGCAGAAAGCCTACAAGCGTTGAACATGCATGGGATGCAATCAACAAAGACCAACGACTGACAGAATGAGACCTAGAAGTTGATCCGGGTTCTAAAAAGTACTGTGTCCGAGATTTTTGAGACTGGATCTTGGCATGAAACACGCCATGGCAGCCGATGGCGTTCCAACCGAGGATTTTTGCAAAGTGTTTTGAATAGAGGAAGAGATGCTGGGAGAACTGAGTTCTCAAATTGCCTGTTCTGAGGGGGATTGAGGTGTCATTGTCCTATGTACACTGTTCCTTGTATCTTCTTCAACAAATGTCTCTTCTTTTTTCATATTACATGAATAGATAACTTCTGGAGAGTCTATCTATTTATACACAAATTCAGAAACATTTGATAATTTTTCTCCCTAACTTTCTACATTTAATTACCACTAGTACTATACATTTTAAGAAGGTGTAAAAAACAATTATAAACAGGTCATATTTAAATACTGAGACAACAAATTTTCAAAATATTTTGTTCAGTTAAGGAGAGCAAGATATATGTATAAGAGAGCATGTTCAGCAAAATCTTAATGGTCATTAATAATGCTAAATAGGGATAATATAGCTATCACAGTAAAGGAAGTATGGGCCTCATTAAGTTACACATTTCCCTTCTACACTTCAAAAATGTTTGTACAGTTTAGGCTGAAGTTCTCATACTTTATTCTTTGAAATCTGGTTTGTAGAAAATAGTTTAGATAGGCACTAAGGTATATTTCATTTGCTTTTATCTTAGGGTGAGTTTTTGAAAATATATTATATGCCTCTTGTTAATACTTAATTGTGTTATTTCTAGAGACTTTGGTTCATTTTTTATTGTATCCGTAGTATTTTATCTCCATATAGGCTTTATACATTTCTTCTTTCAATATATAATATTGGATATCTTGTCTTTAATATTTGATATTGAATTACCTTTGTAGCTGCCTTTGAGTGCCTTCCTCTAACAACATTTACAAACTTTCCTCATTTCCTCTCCCTCTCTGTTTTGCCTTGAAGATCTGCTAATTCAGGAAAATATTTTAACATTATAAAATGATAACTTTTGATAAAAGGACTATAAATAATTATGTGAGAATAAGACAAGCCATGGATAAAAAAGAAGCAAGTGCATATTGATAAAATAAGCACATCTAGAAGCAAAGACACAGATACTTAGGCACATGTAAATATACACAGGCATTACACATACACATTAATAAGTGCATTTAAACTCAACGTAAAGGGGGGTTTTGAGGAATAGCAATTAATTTCATAAGTATGCAAGTTTTTGAAGACAAAAAATGCAATTAGGGTTGTGAAAACTGATGTAGGATTTATAATGCATAATTTTAATTTTAAAACTCTATATTTATGTGATGCATATTAAAGACAATTTATGATCTCTAGATACACAGTTATGTTTAATATTAAAACAAATTATTAAAACTATTGAAATGATAAGATTATTTATAAAAATCATTTGAAATCAATATGACAAATAAAAAGTAAAAGCTAAGAAAATGTTACATATAATGTACCATGCTTATTTCACTTTGAAAACGCTGCTTAACTTAATGAAATCCATAAACTCTATTAAAACTTTTAATTCGTTCATGTACATGATTTTTTTCAAGTGGAAATTATAACCTTTCTCACTAAATATATGAGCTTTGTAATGAGAAAAGGCGATCAGAAAATGAAATTATCGAAACATCTATATGAGTTGATACTTTATTATTTTTCTTAATTGATTTTCCCCATTTTGACATGCTGTAAGAAACAAACACTGTTAAATGTATTGTGCCAAAATGTGTTTTTATAATGCAGCATTAAATCTGAGTGCATATAGCTAACATAGAAATACTACTTGTGCAGTATTACACAAAATTTAGCAACAGATACAATTCCTTTGGCAACTGAAGAAAATACATAGATTTAAAAACATCTTTTTTCATAATTGCCATGATGAGGTTATTCAGATGAAAATAATCTAAAAAAATCTTTAGAGTGGCATGCGGCCTAGAGTTTCCCAGGGACTTACATTGCAACACACCCTGGAATCTCAGTCTTTGGCCCAAATTCTCTTGCTTTCTTCTTACAAGTACCTTTGGGAAAATTCCTTTTCCTTATTTTTATCATTTGCAAAATGGAAATAATAACACATAGCATGCATAGTCATTGTATTCAGTAATAAAACACTTAAAATGTTTAATGTAAAATACTGTATGCTATTTCTCTTGTCTATTTAAAACACATGCAAATATGTGGGTAGATTTGATATTAAGCAATTGTTAAATAGGAATTTTCTTCAGTTTAGTATATATTTGTGTTG